>NC_048893.1:91936435-92140840 GCF_011077185.1 Oxyura jamaicensis
TTAATTTTTTTTTTTTTTTTTTTTTTTTTTTTTTTTTTTTTTCTTTCTCTGTATCTGAATTCTTCACTTTGTTTTCACTTTTTAAGTGAAAGAAGTTACAGGTGTAGATGGTGCAGGTGTGGAAGCCTGTGAAGTTATCATCCTGAGCAACACGTTGCTGCATCTTCACTTCTGCTGTTCCATGAATGATCAGGCAGGAGGATCTGTGCAGCGGGTACAGCAAGACCTGTGGCAGCCAAGACAGTCGGTATTCGGGAAAAATTAGTATGGTTAAGGATTCAAGCTGGAAAGCTTCCCCCCCATGGCTCTCTGTATCGTCATGCGGGGTGTTACAAGTGACTCTCCCATGGATTTGCAAAGACTCTTCAAACGGTTTGCACAGCCTCAAAGCAGAGCAGGTTCTTCTGTAATGGCAGAGTACCCTCTAGTGGGAGAGGCCTGGAAGGGACGTGAAAAGGCCTCCTGTGGTTCTGCCACTCAAACAGTAACTCGTGGGTGCTGATTTTCTTTTCTGTTTGGAATATCGAATAGCCTTCTTGTTATCCATCAAAATTGTGGATATTAAGGAAGTGTGCTATTAAGCAAGCGCAGCCACTGTTTCCAAAGAGATGCAGAAATCACACCAAGAAATGGCTTTACGGGGGTTGTCCTGCAGAGGACACTCTGACCGTGGTCACTGGAAGGCGAGGTATGGAAGGCAACAGAGCAGGGACTTGTTTTCAGTCTTGCCTTGTGCTCCTGGAGAACTTGCAAAGGATCAGGCAAGACGAGTGTTTACCCAGGGAATGAATGAGGAAATGTTCCCACCACCATCAGGTTGGGCTGTGATGGCTTAAAGAAGGTTTGCTAGGGCAAGCGTGGAGCCACAAGCAGAAGTGGTAATAGCAGGCATTTTGGTAGGTACTGTAAAGGCATCTAGGGTGCCAAAATCCCTCTGCCAAATTCTGCCAAGAGGTTGTCAGGCATCGACTCTCTCATGAGGGAGCTGGATTTTCTGCAGCCTTCTTGGTCGGGGGAGCTTTAGCAGAATCTTGAGTGACATTTTAGCCAAGCGTAGCTCAGTGTTTAAAGGGCAGAAAATTCCCTGTGTGGTAAAAGACACATGCTGCTTCAGCTTGCCTTGGAATCTGTTGTGACACATGCATATGGGTTAAAATCGGAGGCTTCAGCTTGGCTTTTCCTGAAGGAGAGTACTCTGACATTAAATCCTCTTTAAATTTTTTAAGAAGTCACTTGTCCTCCCCTAGGGAGCACAAGCAACTCGGATGGGCAAACAGGGCATGGCTCATCAGTCAGGGTGAGCAGGGAGGGTGCCTCACCACTCCTTTCCAATGGTCTTTCCCAACGGTGCTTGTAACCTGCTCAGGAAGAGCCTGGCCATGGTATCCACCCGGCAGAAAGCCATGGCCTCTGCACCTCTTGCGGCCTCTCCAGCTACAGCTAGTGATGTGGCTACCCAGACAGAGGTCTCGGGGAAACACACAGCTGTCCAGACCTTGGGTTGCAGGGTGTGCCTGCGTCTTCTGTCGGTGTCCAACAGCAGCAGTGGTAGGTATGCCTGTGGGAGGTGTGCCCAGGTTGTGCTCAGCCTGGTGTTGGAGCTTCGGGAGGAGGTGATGCTGAGGAGCATCAGGGAGTCAGAGAGGGAAATTTACTGGTGGAAGCATACTCTACCCACCCTGAGACAGACTCACGAGCCAGCCACCAGACAAGAAACAAAGGTTCCCCTGTCCCACTAGGAAGCCACTGGACAAAAGTTCCCCCATCCCACCAGGCAGTAGGAGTGGACCTAGGCCAAGGGGGAAATGGAAACAGGTTTCTGCTCAGGGTGGTGGGTGAGCCCCCTCCCTGCCCACTTCACCTTCCCATCTACCCTTATATAACAGGTATGAGGCTCTAGAACATGACAGTCAAATAACGATGTAGATGAAAGCCCATCCTGGCTGGAAGGGGGGGCCAAAGGCAAGGCAACTTACCCCCCGCATCACTACATCTTCTACCAAGAAAGAAGGATTACCGTCATGGGGGACTCCCTTCTGAAAGAGGCACAGGGCCAGATATGCTGTCTGGACCCAACCAACAGCGAAGTCTGCTGCCTTCCTGGGGTAGGAGACATTGCCAGGAAAGTCACTCTCCTGCTGCAGCCTCTGACTACTACCTGCTCCTGTTTTTTCAGGCTGGTAATGACAAAGTAGCAAGGAGAAGTCCGAGAGCAATCAAAAGGGATTTTAGGGCTTTGGGGTGACTGGTTAAAGGATCAGGGGTTAAAGGATCATGTTTGCCTCTGTCCGTCTGATAGGAGGGATCAATGTTGACAGGCAGACTTGACTCATCAATATGTGGCTTCAAGACTGGTGCCACCAGCAGAATTCTGGGCTTCTTGATCACAGGAAGGTCTACGTGACATTGGGCTTGCTGGCACCAGATGGGATACACCTCTCTCAGATGGGGAAAAGGATTTTTGCCCAGGAGTTAGTAGGGCTGATAGATAGGGCTTTAAACTAGTGTCAAAGGAGGAAAGGGATAAAACCAGGCACGCCGGTGATGTGCTAAGGGATGGTGTGCTAGAATCAGAGGGACTGTGTTTTAGTGAGGTCCTTCAGTCTGCTCCACAAGGTGCTACATACAATGAGGTGCATTTGAAGCGCTTCTACACAAGCCCATGCAGTATGAGGAATAAAATGGATGAGCTAGAAGTCTTGGCCCAGTCCCACAGCTACGACATCATTGTCATAAGCTAAACCTGGTGGGATGAGTCCTGTGACTTATGTGTCATAATAGGTGGTTACAGGCTCCTCAGGAGGGACAGGCAGGGCAGGTGAGGTGGTGGGGTAGTGCTGTGTGTAAAGGAGGGGCTCGACTGTGTGGGGCTTGCACTTGGCGATGGCCAAGTTGAGAGCCTCTGGGTAAGGACTGAGGGACAAACAAATAAAGGGGATGTTGTCATAGGAGTCTATTACAGACCACCCGGCCAGGATGATGACACCGATGAATTATTATTTGAGGAACTAAGAAATACCTCAAGATCAACTGCCCTTGTCCTTATGGGGGACTTCAATTTGCTAGATGTCAACTGGGATTACCACACGGCCAACACGAGCAGGTCCATGAGGTTCCTAAAGCACCTCGATAACTTATTGGTGCAGGTGCAAAAGGAACCACCTAGAAAAGGTGCCCTCCTAGATCTGTTGCTGGAGAACAGAGAGGGTCCTGTGGGGGACATGGCAACTGGGGACATGATGGCAGGCAGCAGGTGCTCCAAACCAGGCAGGACCTCCATGTGTAAGTGTCTGAGCATTTGTGACTTTTAATAGTGTTATTTGGATCTGATGATGAAGGGGGTTATATTAATTGATGTGAGCAGACCAAGAGGGGCATTCAGTCAGCAGGGTCTCATGGTCTTGATGCAGATCCCCAGCAGCTGATATGTCCTGCAAAATTTAGTGCTCTTGTCATTACTGACGTCTTTGGCACTGCCTCTATCTAGTCTTACTCTAACTCACTATTTTCCCCTCCTGTTAAATACCGGCAATGTGCATCAGCTGTATCCCATCCTTTTCTTACAGCCTGTAAAATTTTCACTGATTACTGGCTCAAATGGTTCTGCTTAGAAGAGATCATTAGTCCAGAAAGCACAAGAAGAACCATGAAATGCATTCACAGCAGAGAGCGTCTGTCCAGAAGGCAAAGGGAAGACTGAAGAATAGAACTAATTTGTGACAGCAGGGATTTCAGATTTCATCTTTCACTAGCACATAGGTAGCACTGCAGGTGAAAAAATAAAAGGAGAGGCACAAAGAACTCACCAGAACATAGGACAAGAGCTTTCTACTCACTTTTGTTCTCGCTGATTTCAAAGGCTTTGTCATACCAGAGAGTCAGTGTCAGCCCAGCCACCACCAGCCTGAGGGCAGATCATGTACAAAGAACTGTGTGGAATTGGGCAGAAATTTCTGAGCTGAGCTGGGAGCTTGCTAAAAGAAGCAATTGAAATGAGAGTGGATAGAGAGAGTGGACTGAAAGGGACTTTTGTGCCTTTTTCTTCTATAACAAATATGAAAAGGTTTTATTTTCTGAAATTGCTGGTCTGCCTGGAGTACTTTCTGTTTGCCTCTGACCTGAGGTTACCTCCAGTCTTCATTTATTGCTTCAGAACTATCCTCTCTTTGCTCTGCTCTGGCTTCTTCCCTCTTTTCCAAAGAAGACCCTTTCATCATTTCCGTTGTTCTTCTCTCAGATCCCCCAGCCTATTGAGGGAACAGGAAAATTTAGATAAATATAGAACCTTTCCACCTCAGAAGACATGGGTTACTGGGTAAGCTAATAAATAAATAAATCATTCAAGTCCCTTGAATGTCCCCTTTATTATCAAGAACTACGTGCAGGAAGACATCCCTGGGACTTCCCTGCTTTTGTTGCTTTGATGGCACAGAGCACTTCTGGATAAACTTATTTTAAGCTGTATAGTCTGCAGGTCTCTAAAGTTCCCTCAGAAATCCCCTCAACATTTATGAAGGCAGGCAAGTACAGGAGATTTTTTTTTTTCTCATAAAAAAGGAAAAAAAATGTCTGAGGAGTATAGGTACATAAGTCTCAAGCAACAAACAGTAGGACAGTAGAATAGCTGCTAGAGACTAGACCTGCTTTGGAGGCCACCCATTCTCCACCCAAAACAAAAAAGGGAAGACTGGTGGAGGGAAATCTGAGGAACTAGTCTACTAATCTACTCATTGGTCTTAGGAGATGGAAGAAAATATTCAAAAAAGGCAGTGGCAGAGTTTGGGCTTTGGTTTGTTAGTTGTCAGAGGAAGGGCTCTTCTAGATCAAGCATGGTGCTGGAGCTGTTGTCTCCAAGAATGGTTGTATTCAGCTGGAAGAGCCACTGCCTGACCATACATATCTCTCTTAAAGAAGTGGTTTCCATTTTATGTGGGCTCTTGACCACTACATGGGCATCTCTGTCAAGATATTTTGGTGGGCAGGTGTGTGTGTGTGTGTGTGTGTGTGTGTGTGTGTGTGAAGTTCAGTGTTTTTCCCCATGAGCCATGATGTTTTAAAACAGGAAGCATTCTAGATCCTTGTAACAGAAGTATTAAAATTGGTATGAATATCTGTGAACACAAGTGTGAGAGTAGGTGTGAAAGCAGCAGAAGAAACAGCAAACAGCAGACAGGCTGTCCTGTAAAGGTGATAAAGAATGTCGTTTGCAGTTATTGACAAGTGGGCTGTTTCTGACAAGCCTGGGACAGAGCTCTGGTGTCAGCAGAAGCAGCTTTGGCAGTGGAAGATGCTGTAGAAGATCCTGGGTATATAATCAACTTGCCTAGAGATTTTATATCATAAAATGACTTTTCCATACGATTTTTTTTAATGCTGATTTCCTAATGTCTGGATGGAGAACGTCACTGCTCTTGGCCATTCTTATAAATTATTGATCCGTGTGCCCCTGCTGTTGGATTCTACTTTTAGCATTTTGTTGCAAAATGAAAGCCTTTAATGCAAACATAATAACAATAACTATTAAATTAATAAATAATGCTATTTATATTAATGTTAACGGATGTTATTACCTAACACTCGTTGCTCGGCGCTGTTCCGTTGCTCGTCCAGCTTACTGCCGTCGCAGCCAGCAGCGGCCCCAGAGGAGGGGGAGGCAGGGGGCGAGCCCCCGGTGGGTCCGGAGGGCGCTGCCCGCCCCCGTTACGGGCCTTTTGGTGGGGGGGCCGCCCCGCCCTGCTCCGCCCCGTTCTACAGCGGGGCGCTGCCAGTGTCGCGGCCGCTGTCACCGTCTTTGTCGCGGACACTGTCGGCCCCCGAGGGTGCGGAGCGTGAGTACGTGGGGCTTTCGTTTGGGGGGGGTCGGGTCCTGCCCGGGTCCTGCTGGCTGAGGGCTGGGGGCTCAGCCTCCGCCGAGGCCGGGGCTGGAGGCAGGAGGGCGGGGGGCAGCGTGGCGCTGGGGCTCGGGAGACCTCTGGGGTGCGGTGGTGGAGGGCGGGGTGCGGCAAAGGGCTGCACTATTGTCTTACAACCTTCCCACCAGGACACTAGGGTGGGCTTGGGACCCCACAGGACTTTTTTGGGGTGACCAGAGTAGCTCCACGACCCGCTGTTTGCTTGTGACAAGGAGATCTTGTAGCTACGCGGGATGGAAGCAATGGTGTGTTACTGTCCTACCAGGTTATGGTCTTACCATGGGAAATAAAAGCAACGAGACATGATTGCTATGAAAGGTGTGCTTTCAACTGTGGTCAATAAGCACTTTTGTAACGTGAAACTTTCCTCTGGCTTGCTGTGCTTGCTCCTGCTTTTTGCGTGTTTTTAGGAATGCTGTCTGAATATGGCAGAGCCATGCTCAACTACCTGTGCTTTATTACTCGATCAATTTGTTATTCATTGATCTTATTGCTGATGCATTGAGCTTATTGCTGAGGTCTTGATTTTACGCACAAGATTTTGTTCTGTATTCACACTCGGTGTCTGTGGAGTTGTACCGGGAGCTGTTTTAGCACAGCGAGCCTGTAAAGGCAGGCTAGTGGCAGAGAGTGTATGTGTTGTATGTGTGAGTTTGTTGGGAAGTTGTTTTCTAAACAGTTTTCTCTCATTTATTCGTTAGCTATCCTTTTTTTTATTTTTTATTTTTTAAAGGCAGATGATAACATAGAAAATGCTTTACAGTTTCTGTTTTCTGGCTTTTTCCATGTTGTGAAAATCTTAGAGAAATAGGGGCTTGCTTGTGTTCTTGGTAGAAGATGCTCCCAGAAAGCATCAGCTAGTTTTATAGTCATAGGCAAGAAGATATACATGATACGTGTTACAAATATTATTATTTGGCAAAATAATATTTCCATTTAAATATGACAGCAGCTACAATTCCAGGCAGGTCAACCATTTGGTGGCATTGTGACAATATTAAGTGATGAAGTAAGTCGAAAGCAGCAAAGCAGTCTCAGTTTTGCCCCCTTTGCCTCCCTTTAAATGTCTGTATGTAGCAGGTGCCATGTGCCCCAAAGGTTCCCCGGTTCATGCTGTTTTGTGTCAAGATGTTTTCAATTTATCCGTCAATCTCACGAGCTCTGCTGGACACCAGTGTCGTGGTGGAAGCCACTGGGCTTGCAATACAAGCTGCGTGTGCGAATGTGGAGGAAAATGATTGCTGGAAATGTCTAAAGGCAAAATGCTGGCTCTTTTTTTTTTTTTTTTTTTTTTCTGTTCACCTTCTTCCACTAGTGTTTGTGTAGATCTTTCTGCTATCAAAGTGCAATTGAGTAAAGCTTGTATCTGCTCATGTCTGTGGGTCTCTGAGCTGAAAGCACCACGCTTTCAAAAGCATGTCTAACAAAGAATATAATAACCCTTTGTTTCATGTGCACCAGTTCATCCACTCAGCAAACCCATATCCATGAGCTCTGTGAAAGAATAAACTGCAGTTTGCAATTCTGTACGTAAATGTTTAAAGAACATTGTTCTTTGAAGAACAATCCAGAAAGTTAATGCCTTTCTAGCTTTCATCATGCAACCTTCACACCTTGACCTCAGCTGTATCTCTATTGTCTAATTGTAGTACTTGTTATCTACCCAGGTAAGTTTGTTTTACTTAAATGACAAAGCAATCATTAGTGTTCACATCTTGGAGTTATGATATAACCAGAAGATGATTTGTTATTAAACCATGCATCTCTTCTCATCTTTCTCCAGGTGAAGCAGATGCTCCCTTCCAAAATGACTTTCCAAGCCCTGTTTCTGAGTCTATTTTGTGTTGTGCTCGGAAAGGCAAATGGTAGGTTCCATTTCTTTAAATCTGCTTACAAATGGCTGGGGAGCTGATTTTTGTTTCCCAAGCCTTCACCAGTCAGACTAAGGGGTAAAAATAGGTAAAAACCAGATTTCTGGTGCCATTTGACATACATTAGATAGCTGGGGCTGGCAGATGTGACACCAGATCTCCTGGAGCAGCATTTGGAGATGGGGAGGACATGCAACATCCCGTATCTATGACACTGGACACTTTTGTTTGCTGGAGTTCAACTTCCTGGATCTCCTTCTCTGGAACAGATCTTTTTCTCTCCATCCCTCTCAAATGCACCACAAACTCTGAAGCTATATAGTCCAGACATTTTCTTCAGCCTATTTTGCCCTTCAGTACTCTCTAAGAATGGATTTGCATGCACTTCCTACATTCAATCTTCCTCTTGCTTTTAGGAAGCAAAATTGTCCACGTCTGTGCTGAGAATGGGAAACTACGAGCTGATATAATAAAACTGAGGTGGAAGTTTGCAGGGCTGAGTACAGAAATAGAATGTCTTTTTCTTGTAAATAGTTTAGAAGAAGCCAGATCCTCAGCCGATATGAATCAGCATAACATCATTGATTTCTAGGAGGATTCTGGAGAATTCTTGGTGGGGGAAGAACATAGAAATAGTGTTTAGTTGATCAAAATGTTAAGTCTGTGGGTATGCCATGGCTCAGAATAGTGTCAGGCTTCTGAATAAGTGTGATATTTGCCCGTTTTGCTAACTGTTCCATGTTGCTGCAGTGATTACTCAGACTGAACACATGAAGGTGAATGAGGGCGACATCGCGACTCTCAGTTGTACCCTGACAGAGCCTGAGGATGTTCTGCAAGTGACCTGGCAGAAGGACTCTGAAAAAACACACAATAATATAGCTACGTACAGCACCCTGAAAGGATTAAAGATCCATGAGCCCTACCAAGACCGGATGAATTTCACAAGTCTGGTACTCAATGACACGAGCATCACTTTCTGGGCAGCGAGACTGGATGATACAGGGTGTTACACGTGCCTCTTCAACGTCTTCCCTCGTGGTTCCTTGTCGGGACGGACCTGCCTGAGTGTCTTTGGTTAGGTTCTCTGCAGGGATATGTCTCTAGTGGAAAGGGAGGGGTTTCCTCAAGTGAACTCAAACTGCAGTGAGCAACCCTCAGTAGGACATGCTGTAGAAATAGAGCTTTATTGCCGTGAGCAAGAATTTTTGGGGTTATATTCAAGCCTGTTATGGTGCCTTTGGCTCTGGGCTGTCTGTGTTTGTTATTAGCAGCTAAAAAGTGAGGAGTGAGATCTTTGTAAGCCAAACTGGAAGCAAAGTCCTAGATGGAACATGGGGGGGGGGAGGAGGGGGAGGCAATGTTGCCCACTGCAGTTTCCTTTTGGTGCCAGATACAACCCCTGCACTGTGAGCTGCCCTGCTGATCCCTAGCATTGACCCGGGATTAGCAGATAGGAGAAAAAGAATGGACAAAATAATGGTTTTAATTTAGCAAAACACTATAAAACCTGGGATTTGGGATAAATTGAAACCTTTGGGATATATAACTTCAATATAAGGGAAGGAGTATTGAATCTCAGGAATGATTTGGCCAAATGAGCCTTCTCTGCATTCCTGTGCCATGGGTCTGTGTGAGAATCCAGTGAGCTTCTCTCTGACTGATAACGTTTAACCTGCTGTTACTGCTTCTGGCCAGTGCTCTTTGTGGTGATGGATTGTCTCATTTGTGTCTTGGAAGGTCTCAGTGCATCTGTCCACTATAACATTTCCGAAGGTCATTTGATAGCCATCTGTAACGCTGTTGGCCTCCCAGAGCCCACCATCAGCTGGAACAACCTGTTCAATTACACCCCGACACAGGAGAGGGTCAGGCACACCAACGGGGTAGTGTCTGTCACCAGTAAACTGGAGATCTCTGACTCTCAGAGCATCAGTAAGCAGGACTTGATCTGCAGAGTAAGCAACAAGAATGAAGAAATGGAATTGCCCGTAAAAATCAAAAAAGGTAGGTGAATGATATCTAGTCCCTGTTAGTGTTCCCTTGGCCTCTGTGTTTTGCAATAGCATGTTTGGATAGGAATCTGCTGGGAAAGAGAGGGAGTGAAATGTGTGCGTGCCAAGTAAGGAGGAAAGAAACCCTACTCTGCTTTTATTGTTGTCTTTGAGATGAGCCTATACTGTCGCCTCCTCCAACTGGGAAAAAATAAAATAAAATAAAAGATAAAACACTAGTCAGCAAGGGAGGTACAGGGTTTAGAGGCACCATGCACTCTGTAGCAAGCTGAATGTCACTTTTTGGGCAAGCCTTCCTGGTTTCTTTGACAGTCCAAAGATATCTAGATAGGTATAGATGTATGTATCAGGTGAAAAACATTTTTATGAAGTAAAAATGCTGTGAGTGGCTTGATAATTACTGAAGTGGAAGTTTTGAAATTAGTAACAAGCTCTCTGTTAACAACAGTTAAGCAAATGTTTCAGATAAACTTATTTCATGCTTTGGTATTGTATTCAGTTAACCCGTGCAATATGCTTTAGTTTCTCTGACATTTTTGCCAAGAGACAAGTGTATTGCACTAATGGTCAGGGAGGAATGGTATTTTAGGGCAGATAGGAAGGCGATCAGCTGAAGATACTTAAATTGGTGTTATGGGGGAACCTTAAATACAGGGTATTTAACTTCTGAATATCTGGTAGCACTACTTTATTTCTTATTCCAATGTTCTGCTCTGCTGGAAAGCTTTTGGCCCCTGTCCTATGGATGAGAAATAGAAACATGAAAAGCTGAAGTACCAATCTCAGTTCACACAGGAGTGTTGGCATAGGTGGTTTAAAATCCACTTACCCAAATCCAGAACCTTGAAAGGAAGATCACTTTGCTACTTCAGAAATTAGGAAAACAAAAAAAGCAGATTGGGTTTGAGGGTTATTTCCCATATTGCACACTTGAGAAATTATTGTTATATGAAAAAGAATAAAATCTGACTTTCAACAGCGAATTAGTTCTTAATTCTGAGTGACGCTAATTGCAGAATCATAATAAATCTTTCCATCCTGTCTCAAATGCAATATTGTTTTGGCCTTTAAAAAAGGTAAGTGTGTATCTCTAAAAGCAGGAAATTGAGATTCCTGTTATTCTTTACTAGGAGAATGAAGAGTCCAGGAATAGCTTGTTCTTTTAGCAATCTTCTTATATTTTAGAAAAGGAGAAATTCAAATTAATTGCATTTCTAGTTCAACCTAGCTGTGTTAAAAGACTTGGGCTCAATTTGAATAAATTTCAGTTTGGTAAGCTTTCTCACTAATATCAGTGAGCATTGAACTGAGCGATGATGATATTATTTTCATTAATGGCAGTCAAATCAAGTGGCTAATGCCCAACTAGAGAGGGACATTTACACTTCAACGTTGTTCATATCTACTCGCACAAATCAAAACACATGCTATCTTCTTTTCTGAAAGTTCATTTAATCTTTGCAACAGTTTTATGTGCTTAACAATAATAGGAATAGCTTTTATTTTACACACTACAACGCAGATTCTGAGTGAACAAAAAGCTCTTCAGAAAGTGTTAGGGCATATAAAATTCTGTTTGTGTATGTATCACAATTATCGTATCAGGGTGGGAATGACAATTTTATGTGCTGGGGATGAACATGTTTTCTTTACAAAGCATTTTCTGGAAAGCAATGGGCAAGTATGTTTGTCTTTGAAGATACACACACTCTCTCCTAAGCAATTGCTGCTTTTATGTAGCTTAGCAATAACGTTCAGAAACTCTTGATTAGGAACAGTTGTCATTAAACAGATACTTCTCTTGGCTCTCTTTGCTATTTTTCATAGATAAATTTATCTTCGTTTGCCTTTGTTTTGTTTTTGTTCTTCATAGAAGAGGGATTCTCATTCCTGGGTCTGATGATTGCTCTGGGTATTTTACTTGTCATCTTGGTCCTGATTCTGATCACTCTGAGGTGGAGGAAGAGGATATGCAAGAGGACCTATGGCGGTGAGTTGTGGTGTGGAAACCAATGTTTTGAGCCATAGAACCATTAATAAGGTCTTGTCATCAGAGAAGATTGAGACTGTTGAGATATCATTAAGGAGTATGGGCTGTCATATTGCCAAAATTCATAATGTGTTTATGGTTATTAGAGGTTGCCTCAGTTGCATGCAATTTCAAGAGCTGTTTTCCCACTGCTACTGCTAAGGGACAATGCAAGACTACAAGTAAGGAGGGCAGGATACAAGCAGAGCAGGATACACTGCCTTGTTTTGCTATCTCCTGGAAGTCTCAGCAGAAGCAGGTAATTTTCTGGTCTTCCTTATTTTCATGGAAGGACAACAAAGAATTAAGTGTAGGTCTGCTCATAGAGTTTTTCTTATCAGAACTGGTACATTGGTGAGAAATTCCAAGGAAGGGCTTTCTTCTGGTCACAGCATGCTTACGCATTTTAAGACACAGTGTGATGTGATGTGATGGAGAAGTTAGCTCAAACTTGTCATGTGAGCCTGGTTCCTAATGCTGAATGAAGGAGAAACTGCAGTCAGTGCAATGTCCTTGTATGTGTGATGACCCGATAATGGACCAGCTCATCTCTCTAGTCTTCGCGGCTATGAACAGAACAGAAAGGGAAAAGCAATAGAGAGGAGGAGAAGGCTTAAGTTTCAGAAATCATGAGATTTGAGGGTCATTGCTATTTTTTTTTTTTGCATGACAGGATAAGAATGATGAGCCTGGCTTTAAATTCTATCACTATGTTTAGAAACGTTGTCAGAAGCCAGCCCACATTGACTCAGTTCATTACTGAATCTTCAGACAGTTCATGATGATGTGATGATTTAAAGAGGTATTTCCAGACCATCAGACATGTCTAGACCTATAGCACTTACTGTTAAGAGGGGGTAACCCAGTAGAGCTGCTGCTGCTGGGGACACAAAACTCTTCATTGAGAAGAAGGAGAAATGAATGCTTTTTAGACCCCAAATATAACCAAATATTACTACTTCATAGTAGAAAGTGTTTGAGCTCTGCATCAGTCCTATAAAGAACTCAGAAAAGGAAATTCCTTTTGAATTTTTAGACCAAACTGGAAGTTAAAGAACAAGGAGTTGGTTCTGTATTTTGGTTCTGTTTTTAGGAAAACCCCTTCCAAACACCAATGAGCTTTTACAAAGCAGGAGAGAGCCTGAGACAGGAGCGGTCTACAAGAGCGATCACCCTCTGGAGCAGATCAGAGAGTGACTGGATACGGAGACTGCTATGCAGCGTGGGTGCTGCCTTGCAGAATTTGTTATCCCCTTTGTTGCATGCCAGATGAGAAGCATGATCAGATTCTGTGGCCGCACTGGTGGCCCAAGCAGGAGCAAGGTCTGTCAGCGAAACATGGCTAGGCTAGACAGGTTGTTTGTGACCAGGCTGAGGATGTTAACATACCTCCTGGCGTGATTTTGGTCCTTGGCTATTAACAGTTCTCCAGGCAGTGCCCGCCTATGTTTCCAGTGATGACATGTCGCAGGACCATCCTAGCAGTCAGGATGGCTAGCTTCATGGCAGGTTTCCTGTCCTCTGCACCATCCACTGTCTGTCAGATTTTGAATCCTCAGACCACTTCATGCATCCTTGCACCACATAGCCACTTGTGCAGGACACAATTTCTGGCTGCAGAGACCAGTTGTGATGTGCAACAACTGAGCCTGCACGTTATTTTGGAAACTTTGAATAGATCCCCTTCACCCCTTGTAAGTAAAGAATAAGGCATAGAAAAGAACAGTATGTGTAAAATGAAAGCACTGTGCCCCTTCCTTAACTGCTGTCTCCAAGCTCTGAGCCGTTAGAGAAGTGGATTCTCTCAGCCTGCAGCCCCTATAGCTAGCGAGTCATCATTAGTGAGATTGTTAATACCTGTGGCAGAGGGGAAAAATTAGGTGAGCAGAACTTAGCAATGGATGCAAGTTTGTTGAGCTGATGTTTATAAACAACAGCAAGTTTTTAGGCACTTCAGTTGTTAATGTTCCTTCCCATTTACCATGGGTTTTGGTAGTGCCAGGATGTGACTTCTACAGTAGGCTTGGTACCTTTGGGTGTTTGTTCTTCTAACGTACTACACGGTATTTAGGGTGTTACCACTCCCAGCTGCCACACAGTAATGAGGAAGTCCCTTCCATAACCTTAACTCCCCTATCAACAGTAAACTTTTGATCCTAGCCTGTTTTTGCAGTGACTTGTTTTTTTTCCCTGATCATCCTTGAGATGTGTTTATGTTCTTTAAAGCGTAAAGAATACCCCAAAAGAGAGTAACATCTTGCAGAAAGCTCTTCTGGTTTTACCCTCTGCTGTGCTCCGGTTCTGTTAGAACAAGAAGCGGTGCCTACATACACATACTTCGGCACGCACTGTTAAAAACAACCTACTGGAGAGCTGATAGCACTGACTGGAGGATGCCAATGTCTGTCTGAGGCCATGGCCTGGGGTTTCAGTAGTTCTTTTGATTCTGCACTGGGCAGAAATCAAAGCCTTTCTGGTTTTGTCAAGATGCTTTTTATTTTTTTATTTTTAAATTAAAATACTATTTTTTTTTATCTGTGTGGCTGGGAAGCCTTCTCTGTCAACTTTTCTCCTCTTCTGCTGCTGGGAATAGGGTTGTTGTTTTCTGCTTTGCTTTCATTTTTTGCTTTCATTTTTTCTCCCTTCTCCCTGTGGCAGACACTTGAGAATAGAATGAAGAGCTGAGGCTCAAAGCTGATGTTCCTTGCCTTGGGCATTTGCCATAAGTACCAGTTACAGAGCACGTATGTGTTTTGGTTCTCTGCAAAAACAACCCAAGTGAAGCCTCTTCACAAAGCTTTTCAAGTTTGGCAAAAATTCACTTATCTGGGAGCAAGAGGGGATGCAAAAGCATTGGAAAGCTTGCATCTTCACCCTATGCCAAGCACAGAGGCAAACCTGGCCGTGTTGTCACTTGATTAAGAGCAATGAGCAGGCTGCGGTGAATCACCTTCCTGCAGATGTAACTTCACCCATGCTAGGAGTTTGTCAGTGATACTTTCTGGTAAAAAGTTGCACCTTTTCCTAACTGGTTCAGCTAATAGTGCTTCACTGTAGAGCATGCCAACGTCAAGCAGTCCAGGTAACAAGCCAGCTGCTTGTACCAAAGCAAAATAAAGGCTCTTAGTTTCGACAGATTCCTGTGGCTCACCTACCACATACATGTCTCAACCTATATGCTTTCCTCAGCATCCGCTCATTTATCTAAGACCTGAAGGATGCTCATGTTTCAGTCTGGCCATTTGAAGAGCTTTACAGTAAGCTCTCAGGAGCTAGCAACCTACAGTGGGATTAAATTCCATGCAAAGTGTTCTCTGGAGGCTTGTGGTTTTCTGGAAGGAAAGTCTATTTCACAAATGGATATAGAGGCCACCATCTTTTTTTTTTTTTTTTTTTTTCCCTATTGGTATCCAAGTAAGAAAAAAAATAATCTACCCTGGGTGGTTTATGCATGTTTTGCTATGTGCAAAGCTTTAGAAATTGTCAAATAGTATATTTGTGTTTCAAAGTTACAATAACATGACAGAAAATGGGACTGTTTCATCTTGGTTGGACTTGATGATCTTACAGGTCTTTTCCAACCTAAATGATCCTATGATTCCCATGACAATTTCTTGGAGCTTGTTATTGAACAGGTATGATGTGACCCTAAGGAGGATGATCAGATTAGGTGAATCTGGAAGACAAAATCTTGAAGAGTCAGAGGAGAAAAGACTGATCAAAAAATCTGTTCTCTAGAGAACTCCAGCATGGCAATGTGTTTGTCCAGTTTGGAAATTGAAACATTCAAGTTTTCCTTCATGTGGAAATTTTCCATGAAATTACTTATTTTATTAAGCATTAAAATCCTTGTTTCAAAATGTTTGTCAGAATACAGCCAATGAACTTTGAAGAGATGCTGAACCTTTTTATACCTGAAATGTTACAAGAGTGCTGTAAAACAATAAAAATCTCTGCATTACCAGCTAGGTATCACTTACAACTTTGAACAGGAATTTAAGGCTCCTTGATTATTATTTTTTTTGAATTCCTGAAGTTGCTGCAAATAATGTAGATCCAGCTCTGTTAAGATGCAGATAACACTTTTGCTGATCAGCTGGAATATATAGGAAATAAAAAATTAAATTTTGGGGGCCCAAGATGTCCTGAAAGGCTAGAAAATACGGAAGTCACGTGCGGTAGATTCCAGTTACTCAGGAAGCTTTACAGGAACAAACACCTGAACAAGCTTTCCATTGCCTTGTTCTTGGTTACAGTGAAAGTAAGGACTATTTCAGAAGGTTTCTCCAGTGCTTATTCATTTTGAGGAAGGCTGTGTTTATCAGTTTTGACTTATAAATTACACAATTTCTTATTTGGTCTGTGTAAGTGCTCGTTTCTTCAGTGGGCGTGCTTTGATACACAGCAGGATCTGTTTTTCTTAATACTAGGAGAATAGTTGAGAACAACACCGTAATGGATTGCTATTATGAGACTTTTCAAAATAGTTTTCCTGAAGTGACAGCTAAATGTCAGCCTTTCAGAGGCCCCCTGTGTCCAGAGCCAGCGGGGCACGCCATGCTGCTCCCAGGGGAATGGGTCTCTGGCAGGCACAGTGTTCCTGTGGGGGAGGCTCCTCCTAGAACCGCCTTGGTTCCCTCTGCAATGTGGCTTTATTGTGAGCGAGAGATTCTACTTATCCTATTTTGAAATCCCCCAAAATAGCAAAAACATGCCATGGTGTAATTGAAAGTTGTTTTGCTTACAATAACCTTGTTCCTTTACCCTACTTAACACTGAGACAAACAAACAACCCCCCCCCCCCCAAAAAAAAAAGCAAAAAAAAACAAAACACAGAATTAAAAAAAAAAATATATATATATATATATATATCGTCCAGAAGACCTAAACAGTGTAAAGAGAAAAACAAAAAGGACCCATATAAACACTTCAGCAGTGGGGTAATTTTGATGCCATCAGGGCTTGACTGCCCATCTGGCTTCCCACAGACACCAATATTTCACAACACGAGGGAAGCAAATGATGCTTTCTGGGTTTCATGACACACTTGCAGATTGCTTCTGCTTGCAGACAACTTCTGTTCCTTAGTAAGTCGCTTAAATTTGCTCTGTTTACAAAGCCATGCCTGGCAGCAGTACCTTCCAGTCTGCATCACACACAGAGTGGGGTATGGGCGCTCTTTGAGAGCTTTCCACGTGTTAATATTACCTGTTTTCATGGCTAAGGGTGGGCAGAGCTTGTGCTCTGTGCACTTCCCCATCACCCTTCCCCACGGTGTGTCCCCTTTGCTGGAGAGGCACACTCGCCATCCTATTTTCCATTTTGGAGATAAACAGGCAGGGAGAAGGCAGTGCGGGCTGGGGCCAGCACAGGGGTACCTCTCTGTGTCAGGAAGGTGCAAACACCCTTGTGAAGCATTAGCATGACAGGCAGAGCAGCCCTTGATGCAGTTGCAGATGTGCCAGCTGGACCTTCGGTGGCTCCTGCGTGAGCAGCTGGGGTTGCATTGCTTTGCTCGGAGGCATTGCCAACCCTCCTGCATTGCTTTGCTCGGAGGCATTGCCAACCCTCCTGCATTGCTTTGCTCGGAGGCATTGCCAACCCTCCTGGCAGCTCTTTGGGTTTGAGGTCCTGCACTGCCGTGCGAGGTGGCCCTGCCTGTTTAGGGCTGTTTGCACTGCAGTGTGGCTTTTTTTTTTTTTTTTTTTTTTTTTTTTTTTGTCGAGAAGGATGAGTCTAATCCTGCTCACCACCAACAAGATGAAGGTGCTTGTGTAGGAAACCTTCCAGGTGTTGTTCTGTTTAGCAGCTTAAGTATGTGCTGCTAAAAACAAAGCCCTTCCTCAGCAGACAGGGAGGCCTTTACTTTGTATGACTAATACAGTTTCCATCCCATGCATCATAGTGGCTTTTATTTGTGCACTAAATAAAAGACTTTCCCAGTCTGCCTTCTTTTATTTAAACAATAGTGCTTTGTATATGACCAGAAAAAAGACCAGTGGCTGAAAATGATGATAAATAGCATTCCTATGGCATATATGACGTTGTCTGGCTGCTTCTATTTCTCGTTCATTCCTTGGTAGGTATTATTTATCTGCTCAGTTACAAAATGTTTTTCCTTTAAAAAATATATATATATACCTTAGTTGTAGGCGGTGTTATTAGACCAGGAGATGGAAGCTTTTCTTACGCTCCTACACAAAGAGCAAGGATGTCAGGGGTTTTATTCTTCATATTTGCACTAAACTTGTTAGCTGTCAAATTTTAAGCAGGTTGCTCTGTTGTCCTGTATATGGACCCCTTCTGGATAAATTACTTGCCACTGAAATGAGTGCAAATGGTGGATAGGGCAGACATAAATCCGGTACAAGTTACCCTAAGTAATTTTGGAAGTCTCTTCCACTGTGATTTTTTTCCAAGCATTTGTCATATTGCATGTATTTAATAGTTGTCTCCTAATTCCTGGTCTCTATGCAAGAAGGATTTTTTTCAAAGACGCACAAAATAGCATTATAAATTGGATCTCAAACATCACCATTAAACTCTGAAATACCAAACTATATATTCAACAAACATCCCTATTTGTGTATTACCAAAACTAGGAAAGTTGGCTTGCTTTTCATCGTTTATAAACAAAGCTAGGGTTTGATATGTTCCCAATCATACTGCAATATTCTGAAATTTGCATTTTGTATTTGCTATAATTAAAATTCCGTGGTTAAGTAGGCATGTAGTTTGTTTAAAATTCACATAATCTTGTCTTCAGATCAACAGTTTGAAAAATTTGAAATATCATTTGAATGGGTGTCGGTAGTCGTGGTTTAATGAAAACAAAGAACAGTGTAATAACTTTGCCTATTTCTTTGAAATTGTATTTGTAGGAAATGGAGGATGTCTTGCTTTCTTTTTTTTCTTATTTTCGGTAAATTATTCCTATTATATGCAAATAGATTAACACTAATCCTGGAAATTTTTCATTCTGTGTTCCCCATGACTTGTTTGGAAATACCTTCTTCTTTTTGTTCTTCTGTTTAAACATGCAATAAGGCTTTGCACTCCGCTGCCAATTTTGTCCATTCAAAAATGGACTTGACGGTTGTCCACTTAGTTTCAAGGTATGTTAGTAAGTTTCCAGATGATGCAAGCAGATGAACGTCAAGACATACTTGTTCTGAAGACTTCTGCTTATTCTGCTTCAGAATAAGAATAATAGAGTACTCTAAGCTAGGCTGTTGATTTTGCGATGATCCTTAATGTCCCTCTTGACCCAAATCGTTCAATGGTTCTGTGACTGATTTTAAAACTTTGGTGATCAAAATCACCAGGCTTTGATGCAAATTTCCCACTGGCATTATGTTTTCTGCTCCTCTCTTTTTCATTACTTTTTTAAAAAAGAAAAGATTGCTGTCATCGTTGGATCATAGTAGCCGCATGTTTTCCTCCATCACTCATTAACTTAAATGCAACTTCACATTGATAACTTGTGTAATGTAAATAATCTAGACTGGTCTATAAAACCCCTTTTCCACTGCTGAACTTCATTCACTCTGTGCCAGTAAAGTCTCTTGGCAGCTGCTGCTGAGGTGGGGTCCCTGACGGCTCCCCAGGTGCAGCTGGTTGTGAATTTTAAGAGTATTCCTCCCTGGAGCATAACAAAACAAGGAGGGGACCTAACATTCCTGAGAGCACCCATCTGGGGCATGCTGGGGAGGACAGGGGCACAAATGTTGTTAGTGTAGGGCAAGCTGGCAAGGAGCCGTGCCAGCAGTGGCTCTGGCTGCACCTGGGGTCTCACCAGCTTTTGGAGTAAGCAGGCCTGGACTCAGGTGTTTTGGGTTTCATAGAACCACAGAATGGCCTGGGTTGTAAGGGACCTTAAAGATGGCCTAATTCCAACCCCCTGCCATGAGCAGGGACACCTCCCACCAGACCAGGTTGCCCAAAGCCCCATCCAGCCTGACCTAGAACAGTTCCAGGAATGGGGCATCCACAGCTTCTCTGGGCAGCCTGTGCCAGTGCCTCACCACCCTCACAGTGAAGAATTTCTTCCTTAAGAAATTCAGTCATGGATTGCTTGATGTAACGACCCTGTGTGTGGCAGGCATGTGACCCTCTTCTTTGAGGTAAGGTATCATGTGTAGAAAACAGAAGAAGCAAGGGGGAGCAGAGGTTGAAGGCTTGCTCATGATGTTTTAGGAAGATAGGTAACTTATGATGTAGCAGGGAAGGTCCTGTGACTGTTGTCCGGAGGGCAGTTCTGTGACTGTTCCTCCTTGCCTTTTCCCACAGAGTGTGTTCCATTGGCAGCCACGCTGCTCAGCAAGACCTGGGGCAGCAACACGATGGCCACAATTCATCCTTTTTCCTTTTTTTTCCTTTGTTTTCTAGGATACTAGAGGATTTCCATTCATCTTACCTGACCATTGTGGCCTGGCAGCCTGAAGTCAACATTAAAAGCAGTGACTTCCATGGCTAGAAAGTAGCAGTGATAAAAGGAAAATGCATCAGGACCAGAGCACTGCACTGTCTAGATGGCGTGTTCATCACTGAAAGACTAGCACAATGCTTGTTATCTGTTACTCACAAGAAGCAGGACTAAAGGGAATGCGTAGTCCACCCTTCTGCAGCCAGGCAACATCTGCTATGCTTGTATCAATCTTGGTACCTCCAGTCTCCAAATGTATTTGCCTTCTTCCCATGGAAGTTTGAAGATGTCCAGGGATGGAGGCTCTGTGAGCTCTCTGGGGATCTTCTTCCAGTACATAATTGATCTCAGTAGAGAGATGGGGGTGGGGAGTATTTTTGCTAATAGCTGTCTGCAGTTTTACTTGGTGCAACTCCTTGTTCATCTCCTTCCTGACATCACCTTTTCTTCTTTCTTATCCACCTGATGCAACTCCTTTTCCTCAGTGAGTGTACAACAGCCGTGTTTCTGAGTTGTTTCTAGAGAGAAAATCTGCCAAAAATTGTTGGTAAAAGGTAAATAGGGCCCACAGCAGGTGACAGATTAGAAGCAGTAGCAACCACAGTTGACAAAGAAGTTTTTAATGTAATTTATTTTGACTTTTCTTTTAAATCCTACTTGTTTGCTTTGTTTTTCATTTTGTTGTTGTTGTTGTTTGGTTGTTTATATATATATATATATATATATATATATATATATATTATTTAATATGTAAGTGATCTGAAACAAAATCCAGTAGTGAAAATATTAGATACTCTCTTCCTTTTCTATTTTGCTGTCATTCTCTCTATGTCTTCCTGCTACAGTGCTGTTAACCCAACCTGCTCCTTGCTTAGCTGTCAAATTGTATGGACTAGCCTTCTCTGTTTTCCTCATGGTCATTGTATGCACTGCTTAGAATAGTCGCGCCCCTGTCTTCATCTTTTCTTACTGTATTTGAGCACAAACATTATTCTGTTGGCCTAAATATTTTTTCCCATACTTTGACTATGTCATGTGGGATGTTAGGCCCTGAGATAACTACTCTGCATCACTACTGAGGATTTAATGGTATCAGTGGGAAGTTTTACAGAAGGTGAATTTACTACTTTGCTGTGTTTTCAGTAGCACATAGACTCCATGTTACTCATGCAAGCTGCTCCAGGTAAGACTGGAACCCTTCTCTCCATTTATTTATTTATTTATTTATTGGTCTTTTATCCCCCTAAATCCTACTCATGTCTGCTCGTATGATCATTTCCAGGCTTACTTCTCTGGTTGCCTGTGCCACCTGCTCATTCTGCTGCAGCACGTGGTTGTGTGAGAGCAGGCTCCCAGACACTGCATTTCAGCTCATCTTTTTTGTAGGAGGCCAATGCCTAAGCGTGCCCACTGCCTCCTGAGTCCTCACTGGACCTCCCTGTGCGTGAACCTTGCTAAAAACAAGCCTACTTCTGGGCATGCCAACTTTTGCAATTTTACTGACAGAACAGACAGACAGACGGGAGGACTGCAGGGTTCCTCCAGTACGTTCTGTGCTACTCCGAATGCTGATGTTTAAGGTGTTGCTCAGTCTTTGTTCCGTCTTAATATTTGCCAGTGTATTGGGATCACTGCCATTCTTTTGGGTTTGATAACCAAAGGGTTGTGCACATGAAGTACTCTGTCTCATGAAGCATGTGGTGTTTTGGTTTCTGCCATCTCCCAGATGTGTGGAATAGCTGAGGCTGGAAGGAAGCTCTGGAGGCACCTGGCGCTAGTCTTAGCCAACTGTATGAACTGCCTATTTAAAAAATCAACAGAGAAGGTTTTACAGCTGTGAGATTTGTGGCCAATTCATTCAGAACAGAAATTTTGTTCTGAACAAGTCTGGTCAGAGTACCGCCATCCAGAGTGGCTGCCTCTCGAGAGTCTGGCAAAACTTTGTGCGTGCTCATGTCCACATGTATTATTGAGAACATGAGGGGTGACATTTCTGTGCAAGTGTAATGTGTTATTTATTTATTTTACTTTTTTCCTAGCAAAAAATATCCACTCCAAACACCAACTGGTCTCTATTTTTCTGTTTGTAGATTTGAGATACCAGAAACCCTTCCTTCTGAGTTGGGCTTTTTTGTAGTCTCGATTTGCACTTTCCTTCTTTTCTGTACAGAAAGCAGGGGAGTTTTAAGTTTTTTTTTTCAAAAAAAAAATTCCAAATGAAATAAGTTTTGAGATGAATTTACATAAGTATTTTTAGCCACAGCACCTGCAGTTTGCTTCAGATTTGAAAGTTTCTTTGGTTAATCAAATGTGTATTTTCAGTGGTGTCTCACGTTTGCTGCTTATTTATTCTTTATGTGAAGTTGTATCCTTTACTTGTGTATTGACTGTCCTGCTTTGTGTATTTGCCTTTGCTGAAAAGAAGCCAAATAAAGTGACTTTGAAAGTAAGGCCACATGATTTCCTTTTATTTGTAAGTAGCATTCACAGCCTGTGTGGGCTTTTGTAAATCAAGCACAGTAGAATGAGAGAAGCATCATGCATGAGCTCTAAGTACGTGAATAATTTCTCTGGAAAAGGCGGTGGTGGCCTGTTGTGTTCTTAAAGACATATGACCTTTTGGGAGTGAATTGTGAAGCAACAGTTTTTGTTTGCCATGGCACTAGCTTAAAAAAAATGTAGTGAGAAATCTGGTTATAGTTAAAAGCATGTGGCAACGCTCCCATCTCCCTAAAGGAGTTCAGAGTCACGGGACTACATTCTGGGTCTTGCAATACCTGTGAAAGGCAGCAACTTACAGTCTGCCTGAGCTCCACTAGATGGTGGAATGGGTGATTTCCAGAGATTTTGAGATCATAACATAAACTGCCACTTAGATTTTTCTTTTGCTACAGATGAGTTCAGAAGAACTTCCTAGAAGAGGCTGGCCAGAAGTACAAGTCTCACTGCTGACATATCTCATCTGGAGAGACGGGAGTTGGTGGTTTCTCCTCCTGGCTCTCCGAGGCCGGACAGCAAAGGGAAGGGAGACAGCTGGCAGCACCACTGCCCGGAGCACAGTGCAGGGCAAGCTGTGTGTTTCCCAGGGCAAAGAGCTGTTTTTCCCATGCGGAACAGCAGAAGGGCTGCTTGTTATGGCCTGGGAGCTGCTGGGGGAGCTGGCCGGGTGTTGCTTGGCCCCACCATTTGAGGTGTGTTGTGCTAGCAGAGTGGGGTAGGAAGTGAGAAGCCAGGGCTGGGGGAGTTCAGGAGGGGGCTGACATTCGTTAGCAGGGTTAAATCACCCTGGGGAAACTCGGCTGGTCACCCGTAATTTTACAGAAGGTTAACAAATGCAGAATAACAGCTTTCCTCAGGAAACACCAAGGTTGTCTGACAAGTTGCTTTTTTTGTCTGGCTGCCTGCTCCTCAGAACCTATCAAGACGTTTGCTTTTCTTCTGAGGTCATAATGTATTTAGTTCCTACAGCTGTGTCCTCTCTTTGTGTTTTTTTGTCCCTGGCATGCTCAAGGATGCCATTATTCTAAGTCTTGGATTGTGCTGACAGATGGGGCAGGAAGGTGAGGTCTCTGCTAGAGATAACAATTTCCGTGCACGACTGTAACGATGGAAAGAGCAAAAACCCAGCACGCAGGGCTAGGCTTCTAGCAGAGATGGAGTTTGCAAAATGGAATTACCACTTTTGATGGCAATATCAGGATGTCTTTCATTCTTGCCTCAGCTGTTTTCTCCTCATCTCACTGCACTGACCACTCAGCTTGACATCAGGCCAGCTGCTACAGCTGCTTCTGAAGTGGTGAATGCATGCTTGGGCTTTTGCCTATATTCTTGTGTCATCTTTCACTGATACAGGGATTTTGCTTCTGCACAACATAGCTCCAGTTTCCCAATCAAAAAATAGACTTTCTGGATGCTTCCAGGTAACTTTTTCCCTGTTCTGTCATCCCATGTGGTAACTAGAATGCCCTTTCCTTTGTGAGTGTGGCAGAAACTCTTCTTAGTCTGCTGCTTAAGATGTCAGGGAAGGAAGTGTGGGATAATTATAGAAGCTACAAGGATATACTGTTTTATACTCTTGCGTTGTGTTTTTTTTTTTTTTTTTTTTTGTCTGGATTTTTTTTCTTAAGATGGGCTGAAGTTGTCAGCAGAAGTGACACTGGACGAGAATGTGCATGTTGATGTTTATCACTCAGAAGGGCTTAAAGAGTTTTTAAGCTGAAAGAACTTAAATGTGTTTTTCTGAGATCATGTGTAGTGAGCAGCATTCACTTTCTGCACGTGGGTGTCACATGCTGTCCTCTCTCAGGGACCTTGTGCTGTTTTTCATTCTGAGTAGGGCATTTCTATTTCCTGGGCCTTAATCTCATGACATCCAGTCTCCAGAATGTCTTACTGTATAGGCAACCAGCTAATGGTGCACAGATTGTCTGGTGTGCCAGGGGAAACTCACTTTACTGGTTTTCTAGCACATTGGGAAGCTCACCAGCACTAGTGCTTCAGTGGTGGGTGTCCTTCCTGACATCCAGCAACTTTGTCTTCACAAAATCGGTCTGGATGGAGCCCTAGGCTGTCTGTTGTGCCTCTGTAGGAAAACAAGCAGGCTGTGAGGTTTTTAGTCAGCACCCCAACCGCTGAGATCCTCGTGCTGAAGCAAGAGAGATGATCTGCAGCTTCCACGTGCATAATGAATCGGTATCTTCTCCACAGATGAGGCTCCTTGTGCCATATGAATGCAGGGGTGGCTGGAAAGAGAGCGGAACGGCAGGCTCCCAGGGCTCTGGTTGGAGACCTGTCACATGCCCTGCCTGTGGGAGGAAACATGGTCCCCTGGAGGGGTAGAATGGGGCAATAAAGAATAGAGTTACAGCTGTGGCTTTGCTAATTGGGGTTTCCTTAAAGGATCAAGGAGTTGGATTTCCGTATTAATTTCAGCTTCATAAATAATTTCTGGAAAACAATATAGCTGAGTGTCATAGGCTGACAAAAGAAGGAAGTGAGATGTTTCCCACAGCTTACTTAGAAGGGGGTGTTAAGCAGGTCACTTCTTGGTAGGTGAGGCATTTGTCAGGCAGGTTGCCTGTTCTGGCAGTGATAGGTTAACAAACCGCTAGGGAAGTAGTTAGTGCAGTATTTCAGTAGCTAAACACGCTATGAGAGAGTGAGGGATTACTGTTAGATTTCACCTACTCCTAAAGTGTTTCTGATTTCACTTCCTTTCCTTCTGATTGTGTGCTTCCCTTTGGGTTTCCTTGCTCCCAGTCCTGGTCCCATCTGTTCCTTACTTGTCTCTCTCTTTTGTTCTTTGTAAGCGATTTTTCCCAATGAATGCTATCTTCTGTTTATCTGGACATGCTCTCCATTCGACTCGTCCCTTTCTCTCTCTGATAGCCGACTATTTGCAGCAGTCCTGTGTGAAGCTGTTGCCCTCTCCTGGGGTCTCAATAACCGTGTGGTGAAAGCTGCATCGATTCTTGTCCTTCTTTCCAAACAAAAAGTCAGCCATCCTAGGAGAGGAAAACAGCCTGGACACCATCACACAGACCTGGGGAAAATGGAGATAACTGTCTGTCAGCCAGCAGCCGGAGCTCCACAGAGACCAGATCCTTCCTGGCATGTTGGGTGTGCATTGTCCAGTGCTTAGGTCACCCATTCACATATCCTCTCCTCCTTAGCTGCCTGAATTTGGGCTTTTAGACACACAGAAAGAGAAAATGTGCAACTGTGCACCCTACAGAGCAGTGTGCTCTGTGTTTCACGGTGGAGAAAAAGGGAAGCATGCACTCTCTGTTCTTGTGCTAGTGTTAAGCTTGATTTGTATTAAGCAGCTGGGGATTTCTGCTGCTGTTTACATACAGGTGGCAGACAGTGGCACAGTTCTGCCTTCCTTGTTGGCAGAACAACCTGAGATAAGAAGATGAAAGGTAAGTACAAAATCATTTTTGTATGGCTTGTTTCCTTGATGGACCCGCCAGCCAGCACTACTTGTGACCCCGAGAGCAGCACTAGGAAAATGTGTAAGGCTTTGATAGATACATGGAGAATATCTTCTCAGACATCTCAGAAGGCATAGCCATGGGAATTTCTTGGGGGGGAGAGAAATGTGATGTGTTTCCTTGGCAGCCATGAGCATCCCAGAAGGAATGTGAGTGAAAGTGGTTGCACTGGGAGAGATCAGAGGGAGCTCACGTCCTGCTCAGCCTCCAGATCGCATGCCTGGAGTCAAGGAGGTGCTTGCATGTGCTCAGCTGTGCTTTCCCGTTGTCCCACTGACTTCTCTGGGTGCAAACACACAGGTGTGTCTGCTGCAGCAGATGCTGCCCTTTCACCTCCAGGCAAGCACAATGCTCTCCCCTGGTGATTTGCTCCGTATCAGTGGGAAACAACCGTCAGTCTTGCCTAGCAACATTGCTCCTACTTGCTCTTTGCACATGGCTCTAGCTCACTATAGTTAAGTAGGAGGTGAAGTGATTCCTGTTTATATTTACACAAAAACGCAGTTTAGCACAGGGCTAAGGTAGCAAAACCTGACTCCTCCCACACCAAACTTTAAAAGAAAGGAAGTGGCTGTTAAGGGAAACTTACTTTTCTGAAAGTTTTCTGTATAAATATTTTTTAAAGTCTCCACAGTTAACAGAAAAATCCCCTTTGCTCTCCAAAGAGTATTTGAGCATTAATCTTGGAGTCTCTGGTGTGTGTTCTTGATGCTTCCTCGAACCATTGTTTCTCTATGTACAGGGAGATGTGAGGAGAGATACATGAAGCATTTTGTGGCAGAACTGAATTCAAAGCTAAATGAAAGTGAATTCATCTTTGATCTGGAGTGATGGTAGGATCTCAGATGAACCATTCAGAAATATTTTCTCCCTAAGCTGTGTAGTATTTATTGGGATCTGAGACTGAATTTACTGGAATGTTATCACAGAAAGGGCACACCGTTGGCCAGAGCTCTTCACGGTGAGCTTCTCCTTCCCTCCCTTCTCCCATCACTCCCATCCCAGTGAAGCACTTTCCTAATTCGTGGCTGACAAAACTGACCTTCCAGACTGATTTAGGCTGTGGCAGGGTTAAATCTTGTTGCAACTTACAGGAATAACCATGCCCTGAGATCCTTTCCTGTCTGCTTCCCTGCAGGGAGGAATTGCTGTACGCATGCTGAGCAGCCATCTTGTAGCTGCGCTGCCTAGCTGCAGTTTTTAAGAGGAGAAATTGAAAATCGCTTCCGAGAAGTTGGGAAGTGTGCTTGCGTGGGCTGGCTTCCTCCTGAACAACAGTGTTTTCACTGGATGGGCAGAGATCCCAGTGCTGGGAGGAGTAGTGACCCGAGTTCATTGAATGCTTGTGGGAGCTGGTTGGCGGTCTACCAAGACTGAGGGACGCTGAGGGGCAGCCCCTCTCGTCTCCTCCTGTCCTCTCCGAACCAAGTAGGGAGCAAAGGTTTTATGAAGCCCTAGGAGTTACTCAGCACAACCTTGTTGAAAACCTGAGGGCAAGATTTTTGCCATAGCCTCCCGGTGTTGTTTACTATGAAGCATTTTTTGAACTGTGAAGTGTTTGTTTTCTTGAGTGCACCACTGGCCCTAGCTGTTCTGCTTCACGTGAGGTCTAGGCTCTCAGAGTTTTCAGACGCATTGCTGCTAGTGCCATGCAGGCCAAATTTGGGTAAAAAATCTGAATCTAATGTTGAATTTGTGCAAGATAAAGCTCTTTGCTAAGCATGGTGCCTAAAAGTCAATATAAAGGCATTGCTAAGCATTTATTTTTGGCATGTAAACAACACTGCGCAGAAAGTCCTCCCATCTATGGAAAAATCCCGCTGTTCCCACAAGAATGGGAACTGTGCGTTGGCTAGCCAAAATAGATATTTTCTTTCTCCCTTCTGACACAGTGTTCTGTGTTAATCTATTAAATGTAAAGAGTCAAGGGGTACAACTAACCATAGAAAGCAACATTGGCAACCCAACATCCAGAAAAATTGTCATGCTGAATGCAGGGTCATTGCAGAAGATCATACATAGAAATCTCATGGTACAGGCAGCTGACCTCACTGATTAGAGCAGACTTCTGGTATCCTGGAAGCACTCTTCTTGGGATATTTTCCTGTTGTGTTCAAAAAGTGAAGTTTCTGCTGTAAGGTCTCTCTTCCTCAGTCTTTTCTATATTAGCTGAAAGCTTGGTATTTTAGTATAAGAAAGGAGATATTCCTAGGAACTGCATCATTTTTTTTCCCTCTCTCTCTCTCTTTTTTTTTTTTTTTTTTTTTTTTTTTAGGTAAGTGGTAAACAGTAAGCATGAATTTATTTGCTATTGTCCTAACTTGTCTTATGCGGATGTTATGACAATTATTCAACAAACTATAAATCCTCTGCTGAATGGATTTACACCACTCTTGGGACAGTGAAAGTAGACTTAGTTTAATGCCCTTGCTTCATTTGTTTGCATTATGTATGGTAAGGCTGTTTTAACTGTGTGTAAAATCTACTCCATTACAGAATGGATTTTGGCAGATACAGCTTTTGTGTAGTTATTATTCATACGTGCTCCTGATGGTATCAATATGCAGTTGTTAGTCATTCCCAGTGAAACCTCTGGGAGAGAGTTTTGGGCTGTATTTAGAATATAGCTGAGTTTATGCCCTTCTGAGAAAACATTTAGTATGGGGTTGTTTCCCACAGAGGAAATGCCCCCGAACAGGCTTTCAGGAGAAGTGGGGCTGTTGATACAGCCGTGTCCCAAAACACAGCTCTGTCTTTGTCTGTCTAAAGTTGATATAAGATTTAGATAGTTATAAATCATTCTTGCCTGCTGGCATGCGCATATATGGCATGTATCTAAGTATTTATTTTCAAAACAATTTATATTCATCTTGTCATAGTATAAATAATAAGTCAAAAAAAAAATAGTGTTTCACCATCTTTGCTGCCAAAAGTTTGCTTCCAAAAATAGTGTAAATATAAACAATTGTTTTTTTTTTTCATTTCCCACTGAAATGATGGAGGGAGCCTCCAGTGATATTAATGAGTATTTTGTGGGAGGTATTTCAAGCTTTGGTAGATGTTCCATAATGTTTTATTCTACTTACATAAATTATTTTGAAAATGTTTCATGTTAAGGAATAGAAAGCTTGCAAACAACACTAAATAATGTAAAATTCTCCATCGGCAGGCTCTAATTTGCTGCTCTGGCTGGAGGTAAGTGATGACAGTGATTAGGACATACAACAAACCAAATAAACTGTGCTGAGACTTCAGGTAGGGGGTGGGTTTTTAATTAATCTTCCTTTTCAGTGGCATTTCCAGACCTTTAACTATTTGGAAATGGAGTTGACACAGTTTGTCTTTGCCTATAGGAAGTTGTACAGTCTCAAAGGATGAGCTGAGAACCTCTTCAAGGCACTTAGAGACAGGCAATGGTGGAGCCAGTCACCTCAGGCAAAGAAGAGGTATTGAGCCTGACCTGCATGACTGGGGTGCTGAAAGCACTGGGCAAAGAGAAACCACGGGGAGTAGCAGGCATGATTACAGGATTTATGAGGATTGCAGGGAAGAGTTTAGCTTAGTGAAGAGAAGCCTACAGGGCTGCTTCTTTGTGTGATTTGAGAAGAGGGCAGGTCTGAGGTCTGCCGTGCTTCCAGGGGCTGTAGGAGAGCCTCTCTCCACGGCGGCACAGGGCCTCTTCAGATTTTGTTGCATGTGTGAGCTCACCTATTTGCAGGAGAGCTGAAACGGTCTCAAGATGTGCCAGGGGTGGCTCAGATTGGACATTAGGGGGAATTTCTTCATGGAGGGGTTTATGAAGGACTGGAACAGGCTGCCCAGGGAAGCACTGGAGACCCCATCCCTGAGGTGTTTAAGAGATGTGTGGATGTGGCAAGGAACATGGTTTAGTGATGGGACTCAGTAGATCAGGCTAACAGTTGGACTTGATGATCTTGAAGGTGTTTTCCAACCTAAATGATTTAATGATTCTACCTAATGCTGATGTTTTGTTGAAAGACTTTCAGAGAAAACTGACATGACAGAACAGAGTTATCTGCTGCCACCTTGCAGAGTCCTTGTGGGTACGTCCTTGCTTCTAGGGTTGATTTCAGACAACTTGGTGTTTTTTCTGCATTTCAGCAAAGATGGCACAGTACCCTCTAGTACAGGAGAGTTTGTCCTTCTGCTCCTTGTCTGCTCTCAGTTCCTCTTGGTGCTTTCTTCTGGGGAAGCAGGTCCCAGGCTCTTGGCTGGGACTCTTTCTACATAACAGCATCCAGGCTGGAGCTTTCATTTCTAGAAAAGATTGAGTTCCTTTCAAGAAAAAGAAGATTTATCTCCTCCTTTCCAACTGCTAACTTGAACCAACCACCCCCTTTCTAAAGACACAGGCTGCTCAAACAGTAAAAACAGAAAACTCAAACTACCAAAAGTCACATCAGGAGAAATTTATCTTCTCCTCTAAGAAGCCAAATATTTACACCTAGTGGAAGACATCTATCTAGCAAGGGACCATATTAAAGAACCCCCAATAAGCAGCTACTGGGGTGCAACTACTGCTGTGCTGTACAGCAGGTCTCTGTGTGTGCAGCATATCCAGATTATCCAGGCTGTCTTGTCATCTGGGAGGAAAATGTGATTTTTCTAATTACCAGATATTTTCATTTTTCCCCACCACCAGTAGGGAAATCCTTAGTCCTCTGTTTCCCCTGGTAGGAGAGGATTTGGATGTAAAAGATGTAATACCAAAAGTACTGTTAGTCTCCCTATAAAGGAAGAGGAGGTGGCATGACCCAGGTGCGTAAACCTGGTGGGTTTAGATTGGGGAAAAATCTTTAGGTATTAATGTGGAGAGCTGTCTCTTCTTTTTTGTCTTGTGTTATATATGACTGAAGCAGTGTAGTGCAGAACAGGAAAAGCATTAAGAATGGTGTCTCCCGGCCCTAACTTGAAAAAAAAAATCTGATTTGTCCTATGGGAGTAGGAATTAAAAACTTCTCACTGAATCCTAATTTTGAGTACGTGTTTTCTTTACATTCCATAATATCCAGAGAGCAAGCTGCCAGCAACCTTTGAGCTTTTAGCTCCACATCCTGAGAAAGTTCAGATTACTTTCTTCACAGCATGTCTTTTTTCCTTCCCAGGCAGGAAGAGGTGAGACCCATCAGACCACAGCTTGCCTTGCTCCCTGTGAGCAATGCTGTTGATATAATGACCAGGCTTAGAAAGGAAGGGTTAGGGATGAACTGTTTTATTCTTGTACCAAAACTGTTTCTAAACTGTCTGGTTGACTCCCATCCGTTGTTTTCCCTAAGTGGTTCTGGTGGCTACCACTTAATTCCTACAAGCAGGACATTGTGGAAGGGAGGGTGAGAGGTGGTATATGTGGGGGCAAGTTGGTCACTGAATTGTTTTTTTTTTATATTGTAACCTTCACTGCCTGAGTGTCTGAAAATTGCCAGGGAGGAACAAAATGTGCAGCTGTGAGTTTTAGCTCATGACAAAAAGTTAGGAGAGAAGAGGAAGGAGAGCCACAGCTGTTGGTCGTAGATGGGAATATGTAGTGACTTTAATGGTGCAGCTTCAAAGATTGTCAAAGGTTTTCTTTGTCTTCCCCTGCATATCTTGTACCTCCTCTGTTCTTGTGTCATAACTTTTCTTACTACCCACAGGCTCATTCTTTTTAATTTTGTGTGTGTGTCTTTTTCTTTTCCATCTCATATTTTGTTTGCCATTTTGGCTGTGAACTTGCCATCACCCCTGTACCCTGCCATACTCAAAGATTAGACATGGTGCTGTTGAAAAACCAGCACATTCTGGCTCCCAGTTAAACACATTTTGGCAGTATTTTGCCAGTACTGCTGGGAGGCTCAGGGATCTTTATGGGCAGATTTCATAGAGCTGTGATTGTGAATGGAAAGGTATGTTTTGAAGTGCTTTGAAAGGTGTAGAGATGTGGGTCAGAGGAAGGCCTCATGCTGTCTGTTTTCGTCAGTGGACAAACGCTGTGAGGGTGTGGGATTAGTCCAATAAACGTCATCAATTTTGTTAAGTTATCAGCTCACCCAGATGAGGGCTGGGAGGGAGGCAGGGGAGAGGGAGGGCAGGGGATTGGGTCAAAAATAGTTTTACAATTAAAAGGTTCAAAAGTCTGAGAGTCCCATTTTTCTAGAACCTGCTACTGTAAACTTGATGAAAAGATAATTATAAAGGAAACTACTGCAGTCTGTACATCCTGATATTTCACAGGCGAGTTTTATCTGAGTGACTCAGTCCCATGACAGAAAAAAACATGCCACCATTTATTCTTTCCACTGTCAATATCTTAAAGTATTCCACCTTCAGATCTAAGAAGCTATGATTAATTTGATAAGCTGTAACTTTCCATGTTATTTTTTCCAGTGTTTTTGTGTGTGTCTGATACACATGTATGTTTTGTAATTTTATTTTTGAACTGAGAGTAATTCAAAGGCTGTGAAGATAAGGAAATGTTTTGTGCCAGTACTCACTGAGGTTAATTCTGGAAAATAAGTAATTGTAGAAAAACAAATGATTATTGGAAAGACTGAAATGTTTTCAGAGATCGAGTATTGTGTGATGTTCTTATTTTGAATACAAAAGTGCAGCTATGCCAAAGTCCTGGAGCAACAGGGATGCAGTGCGTGCACTGCAACTTCTGCCACTGTAAATGCACCCTGGGATGCTGGGGAGCCCTGATGATCATTACTCCCTTACCTGTCCTCACACAAAGCTCCTGCACAGAGGCAGGCTGACATATTAGACTTTCCAGAAGTCTTTTGACATCATTACGGCCCATGAGAAGTGAGAGAGACGAAAAAGGGAGGGTTGGGTATGTGGTGGCAACCTTCTGCTGGCAAAGAAGGCTAAGTGGTCGTCCACCTCAGTGGATGCCATCCTGGCATGTTTTTGATGACAGCTAGCACAGAACAAAGCATGATGTTCTTCTTTATGTGTTGGTATAGAATATGGGGTAATAATAATAGTTAATAATAGTAAAATTGGCAATAATATTAACTGTTAACATAAAACTAATATGGGGTGTTATTATTAACTATTTAAATGAAACGCTATTACTGGCTTCTTCAAGGTCACATTGTGAGCTTTGAGTCCTTCCTTGCAAGTCTGTAGGAAGTCCTTATTTCACAATAGTTGATGATATAGTCAATTCCCGGGTTTTATGCTCCTACGAACCAAATCACATTTTTAAATAATTATTATTATTTTGACAGGAAGTTATTCAACATCCATATTCTCAAAGGAGCTCAGCATCTAATTTGGGCAGTGGCATTCAGTTCTTCTCCAGTAAAAATAACAGCCTATCAAACTGATATTCCAGGAAAGTCTGTCAAGAGGATGTATTACAGGAAACCCCAGAGAGACCCTGCATTTAATTAGATCCTAAGGAGATTTTACAGATACATGAATCCTAGTCTTTTGCCAAAGTTAGAGACAGGTACAACCCCTGTAGCTATAGGTGGTAGCTCTTTTACTGTTACTGTGCATTGTCATCAGATACTTATTTAGGCAAGAAGTAGCCTGACTTCTTTTTACTGAGCTGGCAAACCAGCAGCTTCCAGGAGTAGAGACCACTGAACAGTGGGACTGGCCCACGTTTGGAGTACCTGGTACCCTCCACAGGGTCTGCCTGAGAGCAGGTAAAGCAGACTATTTGTTGGAGGGAGATCTGCCTGTGGGAAAGCAAACCCCAGTATCTTTGGCCTGGCAAGAGAGTCCTCAGTTTAGCTCCATATTTGCTGTATTCCCTTTCTAATCAGCCACAAAACAGAGAAAGAAGCACAGACTGTTTCTTCTCTTGCTGAAAGATGCTGTCTTACTCTGTAATCCAAGCTGCCGAGGCATCTCTAGCTCCTGTGCAAGTGAGAACATGTACATCACACACATGATCTTAGTTCAGGGAATAAAGGCCTACAGTGAGGATGTGAGGATTCATTCTTTAGCCTTTCTGATGGTTCATATTGTGTAGAGCTTGTGGTTGTAAGGTATTAAACTGCCTTTTTTTCCCTTTCATTTCAATGGTATTTCTGTTGCTTTCGTGTTTTTTTTTTTTTTTTTTTTTAAAGGTGGGGCTAGATTAAAATTTTTATCTGTAAAGCAAACAGTAATTACTGGCATCAAACAGTCACACATTTTCCATGTTGTGGTCTTCAGTTACCTGGATCTATTGTCCAGCTCATACAAAGAGGGGTGGCAGGCCTTGATTGATACTATATTGTAGTATTGCTGAATAGGTGTGCAGTATGTTTTAGGCTGGGCTTCAGAGGTGCTGAGCTGGCCTATCAGACTGGATTCTTGAGTTTGTCTGAGATAAATGGTTTTGGATGACTTTTGCTATAACCCGTTAGAGGAACATAATATAATAAACATCCTGGATCTGCTTGCAGCAAACATTGTAGTAGAAAGTCTTCCATCCAGAGGCTGAAGTTCAAACTTAAGAAGCTCAAACAGGCTGAGTGTCAATTCTTGGTTATGTCTTCAGTCCAGTTTTTAGTTATGCAAAAATACTTGGTGTTCAAGTGTTATGGTGTTAAAATACTATTCATGGGATGCTGAGATAAAACTGTTAATATGCTCATCCTTAAAGGACCACAAAGGATGTCTTTTCTGGGGGGGAAGGGAATGCATACTTGGGCTGCCCTGCACAGAACACCATGTTGACAGGATAAGAGGCAATCAGTCCCACAGAGGTCATGTCCGTGGTAACAATGACCAACTGCGTGTGAGAACTGAGCTTCAATTCTCATTGAAATAGAAAAGCTTCATTAAAACCAAATTAAACCAACACATCAGCATTTTCTGCTGTCCTGCAAGGCTCTATGAACTTTTATTTGATTAATTATTAGAGTCCAGGAAAAACTGTTCATTTCAATTTACTTTGACATATTAAATGAAAGGGGGTCTTCCTGAAAGCTGTGCTCAAAATGTCTAGACCTAGGTGTTGGGTACCGAGTAACTGCATTTGCTTTTGGCTGCTACTTGTTGAGCTTCCTGGGATTTGCTTAGACCAGAATTTGTCAGGTGGCACCACAAAATACTGAGTGAGACCGAAAATACATTTTGGGGAGCTGAAAGGAAGGCATGCTGCCCTCAGAGTGCTGATGGGAAGTTTTTCTCAGTGGGAAGTATGACAGAGGGTGTTTGTCCTGTGAAGACGGTGTCTGTCCTGAATAGATTAGAGAGGACTGTGGTTACCTCCTTGGCAACTAACAGGAATGGGCACTAAGGACCACCCTGGTGGAAGGGCAGTGAGCAGTGCATGGGCAAAGGGTGTGCGAATTCCCACTGTGCGCTGAGGGTTTGAAGTTAATTGCATGGAGGAAGGAAAGGGCTGAGAGATCACCAGTGAGAGCGCTATTTGCCCTTGAAATTAAAAAGCGGAAAGGAGATCCCAAAAGAAGGAGGCTGGCCAGATAACAGGATGAATAATAGGAAAAACAGTGTTATTCCATTATGTGAATAGAAGTTAAGAAATGTTAGAACCAGACAGTAACACATCATCCGTCTCTGGCTTCCTTAGGTGTGTGAGCGAAAGTCTTAGTCTACATTTTAACCCATGGTACTCTCTCTCGTTCAGTGACAAAAATAGATATCACTCATACTTTTTGGTGGTTTGAGATGCCATTTCAGTGATCTTCAGTGCTCCGAGTGCTTCAAAGGCCTGTGTCTCCCTATCCCCTGCTGCTGCTCCTTAGCACCCCCCTCACCTCTGGGCTACTCCAGAGCACGCAGCCTTTGGGACAATGCTGTGAAATACTTTTTGTGTTTGTTTAGAAATAAATGCAGTTTTCATACACCTAGAGGATTTCCAAACTCTTCCCCCACCCTGAGAGGCTGAGTTGGCTTTGTCAGACTGTTATCAGACCAAGCCCTGGTGACATCTCTCTGTGGCCCAGCCGTGGAGATATCTGTGGCATTCGGGAATTGTCCCATGTGGTTGGCAGTGCCATCTGCCTTTCTGCACCCCCTCCTCTGCCCATGGCTGTTGACAGAGTCCAAGCCTGTCATTTCAAAGTAGTAAAGCAATTTCTTTGAGGTGACACGTTGCATCTGAAAGAATTGTAGGGCACTGCTCTGTGTGCGCAATGCCCTGAATATAGCCCCTTATTAGCCATATGGGAGTAAATACACATCTGTGGCAAATTCAGGGAAAACAAAGATGGGCTGACAAGAGAAAAATACTGTTTTTGAGAGGAGGTACATTAAAGCCTCTATTTTTGCACATGAATGTCTGTGTAGTGTCTGCTTGTTATCCCAAAGACCTTTACGAGTTCTGGACAGTCCCAGGGAAAAAAAAAAAAAAAATGTTTATTTCTCCTTATCCTACCTTTTCCTCTCTGAGAAGGGCCACTGTGCAGTGACCACTCCTAGGAGGAAAACCAGGACTTCATTACTCAGATCTGTTTGTCTTGGAAGACCTACAGAGAGCGTAGTGCTCCTATGACCCATGATATGGGTCTGACTCCCTGCCCACTCTACATTGTTAATTTAGGCAGCTGTAGTTGTTGCTGTAGGTTTTGTGGCTCCTGAGTAAGCTTGGAGGAAATATAAAGTTGCACCAGAGGTGTGTGCTGGATCAGATAATCTAATGAGAGGTCTTGAGTCTTCCTGTGAGCCCTGCCTACTGTTGGCCACCTTGGCTGGAGGAGGCTGCACAGAGCCCTGCTGCCTTGGCCTGGTGGGCAGCAGGCCTCAGCCAGTGGAGTCCCAGTCTTGTATGTGTAGATGGGGGTTGAGTATGTTTGTTGTAGCTCATTGCAAAACTCACCTCTAAATATTTTTTTTTCACTGGCCACAGTCATTTTCCTTTGGGAATGCAGAGGTCTCAGTTGCCCTCACCAGTGGTTGAAACTCTGTAGGAAAGAAAAATGGTTAAGGGGCACGGTGTCCTCTCTGCATGTGCAGTTTGCTCTAAGGCATCAAATGGTTCCAACAACATGGAAGTGTTGTTGTAGTAGCAGTGTGCAAGCAGTGGTGGGATTACCAGTAGGAATTTGTGTCCTATGTCAAAAATAGGAGCTTTGTCAAAACATTGCCTGCCATAATTTGTGTCCTGCTTCAAAAATAGGAGCTTTGTCAAAACACTGCCTGTCATAACAAATAATTTTTCAACAGTTTAACTGCATCGAAGTTACAGACTAATCTGCTAGAGAGTATGTGTAGCATTTCAGAATGACAAAACAGAGAAAGAAAGATCAGAACATCTAATCCTGTGCAACTGTTAATAAAAGATATATAAACTGGTAATACAGCCCTCATTCTGGAAGACTAGCCAGCTATCTAAAGGGCAAATTACAGTTCGCTGGGGCCCTGTCATAGGGTATGTTTATTTTTCTATTCTTTGGGATATAAGTGATAGTTAAATGCAAGAAGTGTGTTTTCTGATTATAGAAAGATGTACTTTCTGTGCCTTGCTGGGACAGTCCTTTGGGTAAGGCATTTTACAGGATCAGGCTAGTGATTGCAGGGAGGTATCTCTCACTTTGCAGTCCTGCTGCTGATCCCAAGGGCCTACTACAAACCATAGGCTCTGCTCCTTTTACATGTGATTGTGCTGATCTACTTGGTGGACCTTGAGTAAATCTTTTACTTTTTGCCTCCTTTTTTGCATCTTGCACCTCCATTTCTGTAATTTGTAAAAGGGGGCTAAGTGATTGGCCTACCGATCACCTGACTTCATGGACATCACTCTGATGGCTTTTCCAGGAACTCTGTTTATGGGTAAGGAAGATGGGGAGAAGTAACAGGTCAGGATTTAGTCCATGGTTTTCTTTTCCTCTCCACATTGATACTTGCTGTGTGTTTCTAATGGTTATCTTTCAGTGATTTTAATAGAGCTGCTCTAACAGTAAATCATGCCAGGGAATTTTCCCTACCTCCACATATTATATAGTAATTGTCCTTTTCCATGATGGGAAGGGGTTAACTGCAGTTGCTACTGCTAATATGGTATGTCTGCTCCACTAGGTCCAGCTACCCTGGAATGTTCTGTGTTTAGGCTAAAACAAAACTATAAAAATATTATTTTATCTTATTATTAATTTTCTTCCCATTCATCTTTGTGAATTCTTCTTCTATGAGTTCTTCTCAGGAATTGTTTATGCCAGAATATCCTGGGGAACAGCTGTAACCAAACTATTTTTCTGTGTGATAAAGCTGGGATCCAATCTCTCATCACCACTAACCTTTGTAGTTGTTATTACCCGGCATGAAAACTATTATGTCAGACACATCCTACTTTTCTCTGTTTACCTAAAAGCCTGTGATCTTGATGTAGATACTACAAGGATCAGAGAAACAGAAGCCTAAGGGCTGGACTGAAGCCTTTGTTTCATACAGATCTTTGACTTCTCTTTGCTGCCACCTTCATGTTCAGGGGGAAGAAGGTGACTCCGTTCTATGTGACGGAGGGATGTGCTCCAGCTCTCATACTGGCACCTTCCTCGTGTTGTCCGTCACACTCACTGCTGCCTCTGAACTCTTTGGAATAATGCTATAGAGTGGTTTCTTTCACTACTTTGTTTCTGACAGGCTGAGACAAGTACTTTTTGCAGCAGCTCATGGTACCTTTGCTTCTTGCTCAGTTTTTTATCTATTGTTGTAACAGGACATCCACAAATTAACGTTAATTGAGGATCTTCAGTTCTGGATCTAGACTCAAATGCATCAAACTCAGACCCAACATATAGATCGGGTGAGCAGATATGCTTCTTAAACCTACCTGAGTTTATCCAGGTGGAGCGCTTCACTACAGAGAAAGGAGGCTTGTGGATGATGGAAAATAAGCATAGAACAGCAGGACGAAGGAGGTTGTGTTCTCCTTGGTGAAGCGTGTAGCCAAGTCACTGGGTCCCACTGTGGGTGGGAAGGCTTTCTTCACTGCTTGGGGGTGAATCAGACTTCTTATGGTGTGATTCAATGCCCACTTAACAGTAACATGCATGAATTGTTATATGATTCATTTTCCTTCCATGAGTCTTAAGGGGGCCTGTTGATAGTTAACACAGATGCTATATTCTACTTCAGGTGTCTACAGCAGGTGGGATGAATCACATACCAGAGTCTGGGTCCAGTGGGAAGATGACAAGGTCTGTTTGGATATGTTTGATTGTGTCCTGTGTGGTAGATAAGGTTTTATTTTGTTTTAGTTAGTTACTTTCTTAAAGAAAAAGAAACTGAGGAAAAATGAACATGTTTTGAAACCTTGTATTTGTCAGATACGAAGCTAGAAGGGAACAGAAAATGCCCTGGACAGAAGTGTAGTCAGTATTCCTGGCACATTCTTGTAATAAAATCCATGGAAAGTCCATTATTTTAGCAGTTAATTTGGGACACCCAAGTAGAAGCAAGACCTGCAGTTAAGGCAGCCTGTTAATAGGGTAGGGACTGCGAGCTCTAGCATTCAGAGAGTCACCAAAATGAAAGGTGTGCAACTCCTTGTCTTGGCTTCATATAGCCAGGTACAAGAAGGGTTCAGGGCAGAGATGCGAGAACTTTCATCTTTGCAGGGGGCTCCTCTGGGTCAAGAGAGATAGGAGATGGTGCAGGTATTAATAAGAGCTTCGCTCTGTTTCTGTTTGGAATATAAATTTTTAGATGTCAAGGACTCTCACTAACACCAGAGTATTTAAAAAGCATAGACTTTGAGAAAAGTCTTGAAAGTGAATACATATCATAAAATGGATTTGTCATCACTCACTGCACTTGGTGCTCTTTGGTTGAGAAAATTAGTGTAAAATTCAGGCAAAATTCAAATAGTATTAAAAACTGTGTGGAATAAATATGCCTAACTCTTAAACTTTAACATTTTTGTGGGATTTTCTCTTTGGACATATAGCATTTCAGGAGAATAAGGCACAAAAGGGTGAGCAATTGAGGATATAATTTAAGGAACATAAGTTTTGTCTTGTTCTTAATCAATGAAAGCCACGTTAGTCTGGTGGCACACTGTCCTGTCTTCCAAAGAACTGCAAAAAACACCTGCTTTCCCCTAAAAAGATCAGACTGCTCACACACAGCCACCATGCCACACTTCAGTGCCATCTCAAAATAGGTGGCACATCTTCTTTGAGCACTGTGAAAATACAAAGCGAAACGAAAGAACCCCCAAAATATCTCTCTCCCCACCCCTCCCCCGCAAAAAATAAAATATATATTAAAAAAAAAAAAAAGAGGAAATAAATTTGAGGTTTTCTGGGGTGTAGCACAGCACCTGTTGAATTTAGGAGCACAGAGGAGAACTGCTGTGCAGCTTTGGCTGGCAGCAGGGGCACAGTGGCCTGGGGTATCTGGGGGTCCTGGTGGACACAGCTGTGCCCGTGCTCAATCCCTGCTGCTTTCTGCCATCTAGTGGTTAGCAGAAATTGTCTTCTGCCCAATAGCTAACAACATTTAAAAAAATAAATAAAAAGATCAGAAGAGAGGCAGGATGCAGTGTGGTCTGGGGGAAAGACAAGCGAGGCACGACGAGCATTCTGCCCTCTTAGCCAAGCAGACACAACACTCCTGCCTCCTCGGGCTTGACCTCTCTTCCAGAGCATGGCCGGGTAGCACAGGTTTTTCTTGCTGATTCCAGCCTCATCTAGACTAGTATTTCACCTTTGATAGTTGCTAAACAACTAAGCTTCCAATTTTTTATTTTTATTTCTTTTTTGGTGAGTCTTTACCCTCACTGTTTGGAAATAACTATTAGGTTAGGATGGTGAACTTTACCCAGGCAGTGACACTATGCCACTGAGTGCTGCCTACTCACCAGATACTTTATATACAGAAAGCAATCCTGACCAGCTCCAATCTTCAGGGGAGGTTGCAAGCCTTGTCAGATTATCAGGATTTTTAGTACTACACTGTAAGAACAGTTCCTAGAGGAAGTAGAGTGCTTTGACACATTCATCCAAAATTTCCATCCATATAGAAAATGAAAGACAATAGTGTGTTTTAAAAGTCTGGTACTTTCCACCTTACCCTTTGTGGTAATGAGATAAAGTAAAAACAGGAGATTGATGTGTCTCTATTATTTATATCCTCTTCCTCTCCCACCTGCCCTCTTCCCCAGGAAAATCACCACTTACCTACCAGCAGAGGTGTAGAAATGCAGGTGATTTCCCCTGCCTGCCTCAGGGGCAGTGGCCAGGGGGCTCCCTGGGTGGTAGGGCAGGTCCTGGCTGCCCCGGGCATCAGGTGCCTTCCTGGGAACAGAGCATCAGCTCCTGAGGGGGGTCAGCACCTAGGTTTTCAAGCCAGAAGTGGTTAGCACACCCTCCAGGAGGTGGAGAGGATGTGGATTACATAACTTGTTCCAGGGCCTCACTGCCCTCGGAGTAAAGAATTTCTTCCTAATGCCTAATCTAAATCTACCCTCTTTTAGATTAAAACTGTTATTCCTTTTCCTATCACTACTATATTTGCATGCAGACTCACCACTGAAAGAGCTCATTTATGTATTTGGCCTAATCAGTATGTGTTTATCTGATTTCCAAGGTAAAAAGTTATTATGTCACCTCTTCAGGGGAAGGAAGAAGATATGGTGCTGGCTCCTCTTTCCAGTCTCTGCAGTCGGTATTGACAGGCGTGTCCAGGCTCAGGATTGTCACAACTCCTGGCAAAATAAATGTGTATAATTTGAAATTTGATTTTTATATGTGTAAAGAACCCATACGTCCCTCAATATTATGACCTTATAACTGATTTTATAATGCTATGGTCAAAGCTTGCTAAACTGTCTGTTTTCTGGAGCAGGAGTGCTGTTTCCTAATCAATGAATTCACAATCTTTTATCTAGCACAGGACACAACTTTATTGTTGGTGTTATTATATGGTTGTTATTATTATTATTTTCTCAAATAAGGAATTATTTGAGAACTGTGTTGATAATGCAGAAAAATAGAATCTTACAAGGTAGTCACTCTGCTTTTTCAGGCATAGTGCCTCAAGAAAGATGTCAACCAATTCGAGACAGTAGAGAGAGCGCCAGCAAAACTGTTGGTGGGTCTGTTGAAAGATTTGAGGTCGTTCAGTCTAGTGTGAGGTGTGATGTCTTCAAATATACAAATGCACACCTGTAAAGAGGATAGGAGAAAACGTTCTCCATTTCCACTTGAAATAGAATAGAAAGTAATGCTTCTAGGTTCACGGAAGGATGTTTAGGCTAAATGATAGGAAAAGCTTCTATTTGTAGTCATTATAAAATGCTGGAATAGACATCGAGGCGCTGGAGATCGAGGCTCTTACAGCTGGTGAAGGGCCTGGACCACAAGTCCTATGAGGAGTGGCTGAGGGAACTGGGGTTGTTTAGTCTGTAGAAGAGGAGGCTCAGGGCAGACCTTATTGCTCTCTACAACGTCCTGAAAGGAAAGAGTGGGGAGCTGGGGGTCGGCCTCTTTTCGTAGATAACGGCTTGCAATGGCTTTCAGTATTGTGATCTTGCCTCGGGTCATGTTGTCCTTCCCAGCCATCTTTCTTTTCGCTTATACTCTGCAAAAGTCATTTCTTTTTATAGACAGGAAAGGCAGAGGGCTGAAAAGCACCCAGCGTGTACTTGTAAAATTCACTCCAGATGAAGTGCAGGCTGGACCCGTGGGGTGGCCAGAGGGCCCTATCCAGGTGAGATCTGTGATGTTATGTATAGCTCTGCGTGGCTTTGTCAAGAGTACACACACCATATTTAGTGTTAGAGACAAACATGGGAGCATATGACTCTCAAGAAAGCAGTTCTGTTTCATTATTGGAACTGAGCCAGAAATTGTCTTATTTCCAAGCAGTTAACACGTTTCCTCTATATGAAATGGGTGCATTTTTTTACAGCATGTTGAGAAATGTGTTCCAAAGGCTACTTCAGGGTTGACCTATGTTTCTTCTCTTTCTTACTAGGAAAAAAGTTCCCAGGGCCTTCTCTGCTAGTGAAAGATGCTGCAGTGCTAATTCTGATACCAGGTATCCTCTTGCCAACAGACCAACGCTTCAAAATTCTTCAGAGGAGGAAAAAATGAAGCCACCTGAAACAGTTAAAATTTCTCCCTGTGAATTTATCAGCTTGTACGGCTCAATAGAAATCTACACTTCAGCAAGGGCTGCACCACTGGAAGATTTTTGCAGAGAAATGTGATGTCCTCAGGATTTCAGGGTGAGTTTTTGCTCTGCTTTTGTTCACTTCCATTCTGAATTTGTTTCTTGGCACCCTATCCCTTAATGTGAGATCAGCCAGAGTACTTTCACAGTTTTGTCTTGTCTCCGTCTTGTCTTTTTTTTCTCTTTCATAGACTTAGAGCTCTGAAGCCCCTCCAAGAAAGAAGAAACACCACCCTGGAAGATGAGAGCCTTGCGTGGGCACCGAAAGCTGTTTCTAGTCAACCTTTGCTTCATTGAGAAGAGTAGGTGTCTAAAATCAAAGCACATGTTGCTTCCCATTGCATCCTTACATGTGAGACCACTTAAAGCCCGTTGCCAGACAGGCAGAGAAGAGGAAGCCGGTAGATCACTGGGTTTTTCAGCCCCTGAGCGAGATAACCAACCATTGTGTGCAACTGTGAGGTCCCCGGCTGGGGAGCTGATAGTGATACTATTACCACAAATTACGTAAGGTGAGTTTTTGCTTCTTACTCTCGTACTGTGTCAGAGGCTGCTGCTGTTATCTTTTAAATGCAAATTTCTTGAGAAAATAAGGGTCTACTGAAGTTACTGCTTCCAGAAAACCACAGCTGTCAATGACTAGGGCATGGACAAAAGGAGTAGTTATTTATTTTTTATTTTTATTTTTATATTAAATTTAAATGAGATCACATTTCCAAAAGATTCTGGGCCTCTCTGCAGAATTTGTGAAAATGCAGCAAAGTGAGGCTAAATCCCTAATATGAAGTTTAGGTAGTATACTTCTGGGTATTAACAGCTTGAAAAATGGGAAAAAAATACCAGAAGCCACCTCTGCTTCACCATCCTTCCCATAATCCAGAAATGGTAGAGAGCAGGTGAATTTCTCAGTGCACACAAAGTTGACAAACACATCCCTCTTACGGAGGCAGAAATTGTTTTAGAATAGGTTACATGAGAGAAGGCAAAGGTAATCCATTAAACCTTTGAGACTGCACCCAGAAATCTGAGTAGTGACTTTATGGATTATCTTGGGCCCTGTTTGAAGAATAGTTGTCTGTAAAACTTAAACATCTACTCACCATCTGGTGCCAGGTGAAGTAGCTCCATAGCTTCTGGTCATGCTGAATCCCTTTGTGTTAGGTAGAGATCTCGTTCTTTGTGAACAGAAAGTGAACGGTGCTGAGACCTGATGAGATGTGGTCACGGTTGCAGGTCTCAGTCACCAGATACATGTTGGTACATCTGGCTCTGTGTAGAAATGCTACATACGCAGTAGGTATGCCTTCCTACTGATACTGCCCCAGCTTGGGGGGAGCTGGAGGCGGGAGGGGGGTTGGTAAGTAGTCTACAGAAAATATAATTAGCCATAATTTCAGCTGGAAAGACATAGAAGGTTGTTTAAGAGGGCTGTATTAGCCAAGGCAGCTTGATTTTTAGGAAGTGTTGGGTGTCAGTGCACTCAACCACAATTTCTTGCTGGGATATATGGGAGAGTTTATTTGTTAGTTACTGTCAGTTTCTAACCACAGTATCATAAAGTTCCTTTTTGCAATGTATTTGTTGAATGTGCCTGCCTCTGACTACTTTTCCCCCTTCAAAAGGTGCAGAGTGAAAGCTGAGCATGTGATTCACTATCAGAGGGAAGGTTTTTGTCTCGGTGGTGGTGGTGGTGGCTGAGCTGCAGCAAATGGCACAGCACTGGTGTTGAGTGGAGTCCTAGAAAAACTACGCACAGATACATGTAAGTAATGCATATGAATTGGCTCATCTAGAAAATCTCACTTTAAAAGAGAGATTGTTTATCTGTGAATAAAGGTCACTTGATGAAAACCTAGATGCCACAGCACTAGCTTAAGGCAGCAAAGTGCTACTCTTGAGTTGATGCAAAATGATCACTCTCAGGTTCTCAGCTTGCTGACGCATATTCTATACTCCAAACTTGGACAGTTGACCAAGCAAGTTTCCTCTCAACACAAAGACTAAAATCAATGACACAAAACATGTATAACTACATGGGTTCATTATAACATGAAGTCCTCTGTCTCACAGGCCAAGATTCATAGCAGTTAAAAGATCAGTCTCTTAATGATGTTTCCAATATTGATTTTCCATTTCTTTATCTATGTTACAGTAACTATGGCAGCAGTATTCTATTTGTGGATCCCTGGAGATGTGTGTGTACATTGGGAAGGGAGAAAGTGGAATCGGACTTTGAAGCTGGGGTTCAGGCTAGGTAGTAAACTACAGTGGTTAGGAATGTAGAGGAATAGTAAGATCACTTGTGTGAAACTAAAAGGGTATGAGTGCAGTTGATTCACATGGATGACATACCTCTGGCCTGTGTGGATGGAAACCATCCAGCCTCTGGGCTTACTTGGTTCCTAGGCATTTCCTTTTCATTAGGTGAGCAGGAACTGCACATGAGCAGGCCTGCCTCTGGTGTAGTTTTTTTTGTTTGTTTTCTTTTTTTTTCTTTTTTTTTTTTTTGAAAAATACTAGTCACCACATAAAACTCACTCAAAAATGACGGTTCTTCACCTCACAAATTCTTGCCTGTACTGAGGGAGACGCAGTTGCTTATATCTCAAGCTCTGCAGAAAATTCTGCTGTCTGCTAAGTGCTGGTGGTTCTCCTTAGCGATCCTTTTCAGCACACCTCTTCAGATACGCTTTCCCAGCTCTGTTTTCCCCTGAGATCTGCTCCTGTCTCTCATCCCTGGACATTGTCTGTGGTTCCCATTTGCCTGGGCTGGTGTTTGTTGATCTGAAACAGGGTAAGGAAACAGATCTGTGGAGGCCACTGAATGGGGAACCCACTGTAGGGAGCAGGCTGGGGAACAGTCCAGGTGTGGAAATGGATGCTTGCATCTCCCCTCAGGCTGCTTGTGTACCCAGCCTGGTGGTGTGGCCTGGTGCCTGGGCTCACCCCTGTGCTTGTGTGCCCTGTTTCCTCCGAAGACATGGATTACAGGGAGACCTAGGGAATGTAGCAGTGGATTTTGGGAAGATCCCAGATACAAGATTATGCCTTTTACACAGAGATGTAAACTACATTTTTCAAGTAGTTTTAGCTGTAGCACTTCATTCTGCACACTCCTCACTACTTGTGCACCTTATTGTACAAAATGGGGGGCAGAATATTGTGGAGGTGTGGGGGAGAAATATTGCAAAACAGGTAATTGGAGAAGCAAGGCTTGGCAAGCTGTTGCTTGATCTAGCAGTATGGCAAAGTTTGTTGTTTGCCAGAAGCAGTCCCATCTGATAGATCTTTGGGGCAAATGGATAAACTTCACACTTTTATATATATATATATATAGAGAGAGAGAGAGAGAGAGAGTCTTTGAGGGAATAACTGGAGAAAGTGAAACTAGAAGGGTCAGTGTGTTTTACAGTCTAAGAACCCATTTGTTCCATCTAAGCTTGTAAGAGACGTGCTGTGTGGCCTTGCTCAGGTGGGAGTAACCAGGCAGTGCAGGAAAGGGTCACTGGATCATGAAGAGCAGTAACTTACAGTCCTTCAGCTCCACAGACTTTGCTATTTTCCTTCCATGCTTGTGTGTGGGTGTAACAGAGCAGCACAGCTTGGTGTTTTTTGGGCTTCCTGTGTGACTATACCTGCACCATGTATTTGGTGCAAAAATAGAAAAGGGAAGTCAAGAAGTAGAAAATTATGTGGTATAGGCTGGAGGCCCTTGGACTACATCTTGGGGAGGTTGCACAGGTGCTGTACATTCCCCACAGAATTCATCCCGTGCCTGTTTGCTTTCTTCAATGGGTTATAGTGATCATGTGGATGATTTAACACTGGTATTGGCTCCTTTCAGTCACACACCGAGCACATGCAACAAGTTGTGAGACTGCACCGCTTCCACCCATGTCCTTCCCTTCAGTAGGATGATGCTCCAGAAAATTAGAAGGCCATCCACTGAGCCTTAACACAACTGATGCTATGTGTGATGTCTCAAATGTAACCATCATGTTACTGAGAGGTGCACTAGATGATTAAGACGAACATGAAAATTCTTGACTGCAATGGTACGCAGTCCTTCTGTCTACTGACCAGTTTAATTGCATGGGTGGAAATAACAATTTTTTCGTTTATTTTAAAAGACTGAAAACTTAATAATGCTGTATTTGACCTGAATGAATTATTTGCACCTTAAATGGTAGATGGTTTCAGTCAGCACCTCTTGCTTCTCTCCTTCAGAAGACAGACTCTCGATGTATTTGCTTAAAAAAAAAAAAAAAAAAAAAGAACCTACCACAGACTCCTGTGCTTTGCTTTTCTATGCTAGCACATTTGATGGTAAGGTGGTGAGGTGCTTCCTGTTTATCTACAAAAATCTAATCTCCCAAATCAAACCTGGCTCTCTGGGGACCTCTTCTTAAGCCAAGCCTTTCTGTAAGGGTAAAACGTGTCACGTTCAGATTTCACTAGCATTGCAGCTGGGGGTTGTGCAGTACTTCTCATGCATGCCCTCAGTCTCGTAGCTCTTGGTCAACAGGGTGTCATCCTGGGGCTGCTCTGAGAAGAGCTGCTGATGCTTTCAGCTGGCTGGGGTGACAGAGGGAAAGCTGTGCGTGCCCAGATGAATGCAACTCAGAGCTGGCTGGGAAGTCACACAAATAACCTGCCTGTAACCCAGCACCCCCTCACCTCTCAGAGGTACTTTGGACTCCTCTCTATGTACTGTGGTATGGGCAGAGTATTTATATTGCAAAACATCCATGAGAATCATATAGTTTCACTTGTACTTGTTTCTGGAAGGATGGCCTTTTCCCCTTCTGCCTGCAAGGCCAGTGTCCAGGTCGTAGAAAGAAATTAGAGAAGTTTGATGCCTTTTGCTGAGACTTTCTCTTCACTGAATGGCTGTCCTTGTTTTTCAGTTTAAGGCCACTGAGGTAGAAGCTCAGAGAAACAGTATCTTTGTATTCTGAAATCTATACAAATATTTTTGCCTCTATGAGCTGAACAATAAATGCAATTAATTGTCTATTTCATACCTAACTTGCTTGACGTTTCCCGGTCCCTCACTTAAAATAAGTAGTCTCTAACCCTATAAGAACTGGCCCACTAAAACACAGCAAAATGAATTTTTCTGAGATAATTTTCCACTTTTTTTTTTTTTTTTAATTTTTAATGAGGATCATCAGTGACTTATTGGATTGATAAGTTCCAAAATAAAAGCAAAAATGTCAACATACTTTGTGGCCCAAACTAATTACCAGCGCAGAAATCCATTGATTTTTCTCCACACAGATACCATGATTGGGTTTGGAGGAGATGGAGAGAGGTGGAATACAAGTGAGCCATAAGCATAATAAATCATCTAAATTATCCATATATCAGGGTTAATGTGTATCTGATAACAGCTTTGGTGTTATTTGGAACTGTACCAAGGTCAAATACGAAGACAGAGGAGCCTGACTTTCTTCCACTAAGTTGAACACAAATCATCTGGTGTGTATGCGCACCCTGAAGACTGGTATATCCTTCCTTTTCAGCTGTTTTAACCAATTTCAGCTGTTTTAACCAATTTTTAACCAATTTGAAGACTGCCCATTTGCTTCTGTAAACCTCTTGGTGCAAACGTTGCTAAGAGTAATTTTTCAGCGCATTATTTTGCAGGAGCAGATATGTGGTATCCAAGCTCTAGCTGCACAGTGCTGCAAAAGAAGGGTGTGAGCATTCTTCTCAAACTTCAAACACTGCCTTGGTCTTTATATCATTTTTATCTTCTTTCCCACAAACCTGAGCATGTGTTGGGAGGCAAGCTTAGCGTGACGCAGTTGCACACAGATACTAGTGAACAAAAGTTTTTGATCTTGACTGTGGTCGGTCGCTGCTCATCATTTATTTCCATTGATTCATCATGGACAAAAGCAATATACGTTAACTTAACTAACCAATCATGGCACCAATAGCAAAAAAAGAGAATGCTGTATTTTGACATTTTGTCACACATTGTGTGACTTCTTTGTAAAAGGAGAACAACCTTTTCCTTCTCCTGTTCCCCATGAGAAACAAACAAATGAGTGTTAACAAGATTTTGGTTAATATGAGGTTTAGACATTCATGGTGTTCAGAGAATTTTTCAAGGAGACAAACTGGAATGAAAAACAGAATCCTTGGAAGGATTATCTTAGAAACTCAGAAAAAAAAAAAAGTCCCACACACATTCTTAGCATTTACCTGGGAGGAATTAATCTGTCTCAGTATTGTCTTCCTTATGGATTCATTTTACATGTTTATATCCTAGGAAAAACCTCACCTTCTCTTCTCCTTTGTCTATATTCAAACCACAACCAAATCAAGGTCAAACTAGAAGCAGAGTCCTGAACAAAGGAAGAACGAGAAAGCTGACTGTTTCTTTTGATTCCCCCCTTTAAGAGACAAATACACAATGGAAATACCCACCCATTCACATGACATGGACTGTGTTTTGAATTCCGGTATGTAGCAGGGAGCATCCACAGGTTCTTCTAAACAAAAAGGAAGTTTTCCTGGGAGATAAAGGAACAGCATCCCGGAGGGAAGCTAGGTCTGAGACAGCATGCAAAATAGTAGTCTGGAGAAGTCCTTGTCATATTTATTTATTTACATTAATGGAGGCATATTCTGTAAATTCATTTTCTACAGACAGTTCCCTTCTCTGGCATTTTTCTGCAGAAGCAGAATGATTTAGTGTAGCATATATGAGGACATCTGGGCTTTCAGGTGAAGCTGGGATGGAAGGATCATTAGGTGAATTAGGTGCTGTCCTCTTAGCATTCCAGTGAGGAACATCGTTGTCATAAATTGTGTTGGAATGCAAGAGCTGCTGTGGGCTAGCCATGGAGCAGTAAAGCAAAGAGCTTTCATCTGAAGCTTGAGTTGTCCCAGCAGTGTGGGATGGAACAGCTGCTGGACTTCTGACCTGCAAAAAGCAGAACAGGGTATAGCTCTGTGCATGTCTGGTTATTGCTAAATATTGCTAAATAGGGAGCATAGAAGATTTTATTCATTTTGCTGTATCCCTTTAAAACTGCTTTTGAACTCAGGTGCATTGGATTCATGTGATCATTGGATTCTCTGTTGATCTTTAAAATAAGTTAGAAACCACACATTTATCTCTAGCCTTTCTCCACTTCCCTTCCCAAATTCAGTCATGTCTTTCCTTGCATGATTTCAACTTAAGGAAGAACTGATTTATCCTCGTGAGAGCACTCTTTCAGGCTTTTCCTTCCAGTCCTATAAAATCTTTTTTACTTTCACCTCCAAACCCCAAACTATCTTGTCCCAATTACACCCATTCTCCCATTTCCTGATCTCTTGCCTCTTATCCTCTTTGTCTTGTTTTTCTCCAAATAAATATTTCTCCTTCTCCCAAAATCTGAAAATTCCACCATAAATTCATCTTTCTCTAAAGAAATCCTCTTTGACATCCATTTTTCTAACCACCTAGAATATACTGCTTTTAATTTTCTTTCTTCCACCTCTCCCTTTGGGAGCTCTGCAATCTGTTTGGTGGCCTTCGATCCCTGCCAATACTTCCCATGTGACTGATAGTTGTCAGCTCCTGTGGCATCTTTCATGTTCTGCCTTCTGCCCATTTAATTTCTCTAGAACTGATTACAAGAGCTGAGTGCGTTCATGTTAGCCACACAGGAAAGTCTTTTCACTCATTTTCCTTACTCTGTGCGTCATTTGTCTTATGCAGACAGTCAAAACCAGGTCAACACAGGTACATCAACAGATGTGCCTAAATTCTTACTGGAATGGTCCTACAAATTAATACATTTTGATAGGAATTTGGATGCCTAAAGTACTTCCGTGGCTACAACTCTCAGCTCCTTCCTTCAGCTCAACCAAGGTATATCTCACACCAGGGACGTCATTCTGTCCAGGCACCAAGAGGGTCACTAAATCTGTCCCTGATTCTACTCCACATTTTATAGTACACGAAGATTTGTTCTCAGTATATGGTTATGCAGTTTCAGGTTTCAGTAATGGCAAAATTTAAACATACCAGGCTCTCTAGTCTCTGTGGCGTTAATGGAGTTCTCTTTTGCTTTGCTAAGAAGAAGGGAAAAAAAAAGGTTGTTTCAGTAAATAAGCATTGAGGTAATGCCTTTCTGCTCATGGAAAGAGTATTAACTAGTAAAGCAGTCCTTCCCTTATTGAGTGCATCTCAAAGAATAAAAAAATATTTCCAAACGGGATTTAGGAATTGCCGTTCTGATTAAAAACAACTCAACATAAAACAATATGTTTATAGAAAGCATTTCTGTGCTCCTCAGAGCTTCTCTGAGGAGGAATAGAGAAATTTCCAGTGTACTTCTGGCTAGTTTTCTCTCTGTTCAGTGAAAAGACATGGAAAAATCCCCAAGCCACCTTATAAGAAAACATGCTAAATTTGTTGGAAGAGGAAATAATTTCATTTTCCTAAAATAAAATAATCCATCAGATTATAATAGGCAAATAATCACTTCAGTTGAATTAAGATATGGGGAACTCCAAAATCCACTCTTGATTTAGAGCATGGCAGCTGTGTAAGAGTTCCCATAAAACAGGACAGATTAATACTGTAACAAGTTGATACTTCAGAAAGAAAAGTAGAAATACAGAAAAGTAACTAAATAGAATTTGATTGCATTTATATGGCTAACAGTCCTATTTATTTCTAACTTGATGTTCAAAAAACAGTAAAAAGAATTCCAATTATTATAAAGTCTGAGTATTTGATTTGTTCTTACTTTACTTCCATTCCTGTCTCTCTGGACGGGAACAATACTTGGGACAAATTAATTTTTAAAAAATTCAGTACCCTAACTGGTGCACTTGACAAGGACATCTCAGAAATTAACTGGGGTAATTACTAGGGGATTTCATTAGAGATTTGAAATGAAACTTTAAACTGTGAAAAGGAGTGTAATGAAATACACATTAAGAAAAGATTATATGGTAAAATTCCTCACCATGGTACCTTCTGAGACATGAAAACATGCATATGAAGATGAATGGACAACATAGACCCACGGATACTGAAGAATAAATAATGTGCATTATCTTGTTTTTTCTGGGTTCTTGGGACTCTTCTGATATACTAGTCGTATCTAAAATCGCATTAACATGTATTAGCATAAAATAATATAATAGTATTATAAATAATATAATAATATAAATATAATAATAAATAATATAAATATAATAATACAATTATAATAAATATAATATGATAATAAAGATATAATAATATAAATATAATAATATAATAATATAAATATAATATAATAATATTTAACTTTTTTTTTTAGCATTACTTCTCTCTCATTTAACTGACTTCTTAATATAACTAAAGCATTCTGTAGCTTGGTAGAGCAATCAGTTCACAAGATAACCATCTTCATTGCTATATTACCAAGTATGAAGGTACTGGAAGGAAAAGTGCATGGAAAGTGTCATTGAAGATTGATGCATGGCACAAGGCTAGCAGAAAGAAAGGATCAGAATTAAAGCACTGCACTAAACTTCCAATATATTTTAACATTATGGTCTTTCTCCTTCTTTATCTGTAGTCTTTGCACTGTAAACAACAGCAAGAACAAAAATAAGAAGCTTTTTGACAGGTTTGTATCAGCTGAGAAAATATGTGATGATCAAGCCTGGAAATGAATGCAGTTATAGTATATGCACATGGCATCATTCAGCAAATAAATCATTTTAAGGGTCTAACCTTAAGTTAAGTTTAGGACACTTCTAAGTTACAACCTTCTAAGTCATGGGCCTTTTAAGTCATGGGCCTTTGAGCTTAATTGTGGATTTCATTTGAAGCATGGCAGGAAAAAAAGAAACAAACAAACAAACAAACAAAAACAACAAAAGAGTAGGAGGGGGAGAAGAGTGCTGCCAGGGAAAATGCATTAGAATGTAGGAACTGTCCTTGCATCCTACACGTGGCAATGAAAATGGTGTGAGAAAGGTATTGATAGTCTAATTTCATATGCCTAATTTATGTTACTGAACTTTCTTACAAATAAGAAGGATTCTTGATGCATGGTTTTGAGGTTTGCTGCCTTCTGATGCAGGAAACACAGAAAGAGCATCACAGAACGGATAAAGCAGATGAACCCTATATGGGCTTGAGTTGCTGTTCACAGTAATTGTACTGGGAACAATAACAAATTGTGAGTAAAAAAACATACTTCGGGGTACGTTAAAGTGATGGTGTACTGTGATTCCTAATGCTTTGTAAGTATAAGCCACATATGTCACTGGGATATTAAAAAGCATGTTGGAAGTGTAGGAGGTAATTTGTTTGGCTTTGTCCCTGTTATCTGCTGGACAGCTGTGGGCTTGAAAACTGTGACACTTGAGAGACTGTATTTTGTTCAAGTGGGAGGAAAGCAATGGTTCTTCAGCAATGAGTTTTAATTTGTGTAAAACAACCTACTTAGAAATTTATAGCAACACAAATTAGTTCCCTCCTCTTAAAAAGGAAATAAGAATCAGAACTTACTTTCTGATGAAGCTGTGATAATGTTCTCAGGCATTTCTGAAAGCAAAAAACAAGACAGGGAAATGAAACAGCAACTTGGTATTTTGCTTTGCAGTTGTGTACTCTGCACCACACACTGAAGTCTCGACAAACCTCTCCTTCAGCTTGATGGTGGAAGAGGGAACAAAATCCAGCAAAAGGGCACAATGTTCTGGGAGAGGAGGAATGAAGTGTTGGTCTCCCACAACTGACAGAGTGGTTCTATGTTTCAGACCTCTGGCATTCAAATAAATAGATCAAGAGAAGAAATAGTTTGCAAATGATTGATTACATCACTTATTCATGGTATTGTATTTGTGAATATACCATTTGATCCCAGTTACTCAGGGATCTCTTCTGCTCTTCTCACATCCAAGGAAAACCTGTATCATGTGATTTGGGGAAATACTGTGTCTGCTATCACATTACAACCATAAATTTTGACGTTGCTCCCTTTGCTACAACATTTCCTGTGTCAATAAACAAGGTATTAAAGTCCATTAACTTACCAGGAGAGGAACTAGTAACAGAATAATTTTATAACTCAGCTACCTGGGGTCAATAAGACACTAAGGCCACACAGACCATTTTCTATCTGCAGAGCAATGTTGAGGAGAGCAAATGTAGCTTGATGTAATCTAGACTTGGCATCCCAACTGCCTAAATTAATAGGAATGTCTTGCTTGCCCTTAAATCCTCAAGAGCACTTAAAGGTATTGTGATCTTTCCAGCTCTTGAACTTCTTGGGTACAAAACTATACTTTATCTATCTGTTGCAAGATCATTCTGAATAAGAGCCTTGAATTATTTTGTCCTCTTTGCTGTTGTGTGGCATTGCCAACTATGAATACGTGATTATTTGTATCCTGTCTAGTCCTTACAACATATAACCAGTCTGTCTTTGCTTCAACTAATATTTTTAAATAATCAAATAGTTCACTAATAGCCATTTGGTGTCAGCAGCTTTGCTTTTCTCTTCCAGATACTCCTTTTATTTCTTTATTTTATTCTTTCCCCAGTACCGAGAAGAAGGTTAGAAGCATAAAGACTGTGGTAAGTACCAGCACAACTGATCTTGTGCTATTCCTATGACACTAGACAAACTTGTTGGGAGGAGCCATCATGCAGCATGACTGAACTTTCCTGTACATGGAATCCATTTGTTTAAAAGGATATATATATTTTTTTGGTAACAAAGAGGCCTCACCTTCAACAATAACCTTTATTTCGTTGCTCTCGCTGAGAAAGTTGCCCGTTGCTGCTTGACAGCGATACATCCCGCTATCATTCTGGTGAATGGCGAAAAACTTCAGAATAAAAACGGTGGAATTCCATTCTGCTTTGCTGTCATCCAGCGGCACACATCCATGCACCTCTATCTTGCACCACTGGATGAAGGGCCTTTCCTTGCAGTAACGGACTGGACAGTATATGATCAAGGAATTACCAATATTAGTGATGTATTCAGAGTTTCTTTGTACTTGAATTTCTACCGGACAATCACTGTTATCAAATCCTAGAAAAGGAAAAAAAGTGAGAAAAATCATAGTGGTGGTGGGGTCTGTTATATACTCTCCATGACACTAATCAGTTTCTTTTCTCTCTCTGTATGCAAGACTTCTCTTGTCCACTTTCAGATCTTATCTCTGTATGGGACGCTCATAGCAGATAAATCAGGACTTACTGGTTCCTTCACTTTTATGAAGATTGTTAAAATCCACTTTCTCCCTCCAATATAAATATCAGTCTATATCTCAGTCAAGTCTGAAACTGAAGTTTGGAGAGAAAATATGTAACATATACCTAGAAGTTTTCCTGTCATCCTTCTCACTGATCTTTTCTGTTACTTTTAGATTTATTTCATGTTATTGTTTACTTCACATTTCTTGATACTTTGCAAAAGTAAAGGCTTTTGTTTTGTAGTGATATGTCATAATTGAAATAATGAAAATAATTATATTTATAAATATATCCTATCTCTGTTTCTTCACTTTTGTAAAGGTTTGTTAAACTCAGTGTTCAAACTCTGGTATGTCACCTTTACTCTGGGTCTTAGTATTGAAAGTCTGGACCTTTTATTAAAGATTTATGTTTCTTGTGGTGCTTGATTTCTTTGGATAAGTAGAAATAATAAAACCTATGTGATATCCAAGAGCTCCCTATCCTCAGAGTCCTTGTGCACTGAAGAGAGTGGTTGCTAGCACCTCTGGAGCAAGAAATGGTAGGTGTATCTGTATCTTCCAGTTGGTAGAGAGGAGTGGAAAAAAACAGTAAAGATTTTTAAGAAAAGTTTTGTAGGTATTAAAAATTAAGAGATTAAAAATCTTTGCTCAGATGACCTCCAGTTTGTGAGCCCTTTTGTTACAAATCTCAGACTATTCAATACCAGAAATAAATTCTAGAGCACTCAATAATAGTGAGTTTTGAGCAGAAATGCATGAATAGCGTTCACAGTAGGATAGCTAGCACTTTGCTGCTGTTGGTCAGCATTTAGCAAATGCTGTGCATCCAAGGGCATTCACTTGCAACAGGGAACTTATGCCCATGAACTCATGAACATTGTTTGTGTGGATAGTTGGAAAGCAAAATGTCTTATCCATGTTACCTCTTTCCCTAAAGTGTTCAATTTTTTTCCCAAATATCTATGCCAACATTTGCCACAATTTTGTTCCTTCATCAGCTGGTCGTGATCATTCACCGTGCTAGTGTAACTACAACATAACCACATTTGCTAAAATTACGTTTCTGAAGCAAAATTTCCTGCCACCTAGTGGATCTGAGTCCAATGCTCTTGCTTTCTTCACAAGGCCACCTGAGTACCATGTCACCGAGCTTTGGGAAAACAATGTGGGAGATCTTCAATTGTACTTGTTGCTGATTGAAGTCGTATTGCTGCCTGCCCGTGATTTCTAGGCAAGAGTCCTCCCATATCACTGACCAGCAGAGGCTCATTCAGGTGGAAGGTTACGTGATATTGCTCTGTACACACCTGTAGATTTTTATCCTTCATTTCCATCTGCTGATGCAGGTGAAAGAGTTTGGCACCCTTCTGTCCATTAAACCCAGTAAATAAAGCCTCCTATTCTTCCAGGGTCTTATTTGGTCTTGCATTTTCTCTAGTTTGTACTTTTTTACCCCCTCCTCAGTGTAGCTGTACAGTTGGGAGAAGAGATTTAACTTACTAAAGTTTGATTTAATTTTTTAATTATCATTTGTGAATCCCTTGCAAGCAGCCTGTGGATGGTAGGTAAACACAATTACTTGATTTAGAGTTTGTTGTTGTTGTTCTTAGTAGTGGTTTTGCTTTTTTTTTTTTTCTCCTGTCAGTCAAACAGGATCCTTTTGAACTTGCTAACCAGGAGTTATACAAGCTACTGATTGCTTTTAAGTACATATTTGTACAGCATCCTCAGGACCTATAAAAAGACCTTTCTTTTAGAGGTGTAAAATGTTTGGGCTTTAGGTTGCCTTCAAGTAATTTTTTTCTTTTCTTCCAATGACAAAACAATGATTGGAACATGAAAAATGCTTCTAATTGCCTTTTTTTTTGTTGTTGTTGTTTTGTTGTTGTTGTTTTTTGGCTAGAAACAAACCTAGATGACCAAATAAGGACTTATTCAGGCTTTAGGAAATTGTCAGCTAGAATTATTTTGAAGTTTAATAATACAAAAATTGAGATATGTTTTTTATTACTTTTTTTTTTTTTTTTTAATATGTAATATCTTTAACAACCAAGTGTGTGAATTCAGAAAGAACACACAACATAATCTCTTGTTAAACTTTCTCATCTCCCAAGCCAAATCCCACATAGCAAAAAAAAACTTCAAGTGGATAGCTTTGTGCAGAATAAAATATTTAAGACAAATTTTAAATTATGTTTCACAGATTGCTGGAAGGAACATTCAACAGTATTAGGTCTCGGTGAAGATTTTGGATTTAAAGAACAATATACACCATAATCTCTGAGGCAAAAAGAGACGTATATTTCTTAAAAGGAAAAAAAATCAATAGCTGATAAGGAGATAGAACCTCCTGCGTTCGGTTTATTGATTGTCATTTGAAGGAAACACTCAATAAACCTTACTTATTGAATGATCGCAAACATGGCTTGGAATACTTTTCCCCTTATAGTGTATCTTAATTTTTTTCTGTCCAGCTGTGGCTTATGAGTAGTCAATGTTAGAGACATTATCTGCCAATTATATTGTATATGTGCAAGCACATTGCAAAATATATTGAATTATGCTTCATCAAATGCTGTTACGAGTAGAAACGTGAAACCAGCTACAAGGTTTTTTACCAAGCCGGAAGTTTTCAGTGTTTTGTAAATATATGTATATGGGTGTTCATGGCAAATATTTGAATGGGCAGTTTTCAAGAGGATAAAAGAACCTGCACATGAAAGATTTATATATCACCATCAAATTTACAGTACATGGTGAGATTCAGTTTGACCAAAAGTAAATTTTATTTTAGGTCACTTGATCGTGTTCCTGGATAGGCTGCGGCAAGCCAAACTCTACTGAACCTAGGATTAATTTTACAGGTAAGAAAAATTTTCTGTGCACTGCTAGGTTAAGGATTTCAGGAGAAAGCATGTACTCTATAACTTGTACAATAATGAAATACTCGTGACAATAACTTTATTATTAAAAACATTTAAATTTTTTTCCTCATTATCCTTATGCTCTAGAGAAAGCATAGTCATTATATGATCCATTAAGCAAAGAGAATGGGAGACAGCTTTCTACTTACCTAAATCAAACCATTAGGAGAAAAAAATAAATATATAGCTAAAAATTGAGCTTTCTAATCTTTGTATTCTAAAAAGTGTCATTCACACCTTGTCATCTAAGAACTCCAGTAAACTAAGACTTACTGATAGAAATTTCAGAGATGTCTAGTTTTAAAGGATTTATCTTTATTTTGTTTCCTCTGCTTTTTTGAAGAGGACTAAGGGATGAGGTAAAATGTCATATGCATGATTTCCCAAGGCAGATAATGGCTAAGTGTAAAATGTCAATCATTCATGAGAAATAAATGGCTACAGTTAGGCTCGAATCTGACTTTGTGGTCTATCTATGACCACAGCAAAGCACTAGCAACAATTACACCTCAGGTCCAACTCTCTGGGAAGATTCTAATTCCTATCAGATTATAGCAAAAAAAAAAAACTACAGCAGAAAGTGCATTGATTTGTAGGGGTTTTCAGCTTTAATATGAAGATCTTCATAACTTCATTACTTTTAGCAAATTTGCTTTAGAATTTAACCAAGTAGGAAATAGGGTGTGAGGAGGAATCATGGAAAAATATACTCCCTCCTTGAATTTAGAAAAGGTGTGCTAAAGAAGAGAAACACTACAGAAGGCTTTGAAAGCCTTCCAAAGAATGATTTAAAAATATTTTAGAAAATAATACATTGTGATATATGTAAAATGACTAAGAATGTTATTTAGCTAACAGAATTTTAATTTTGATCCTTTTCAGTTATTTTGCCCCGTGTCTTAAAAATACGCCCTGTATTTTTTTATTATTTTTATTTATTTTTTAACAATTCCTTGATGAAAGCTATTTAACTGCAGAAAACAGACCGTTATATTTTAAGGACTGAAACTTGAGGATGTAGAACTTTGACTTAGCTGAATGTTAGGATGTGCAGACTGTGCTGCAGAGAGGGCCAATAGGTAAAGGTGGTGTTTGTGGAACTGTCTGCCACTAGTGGACACGTGCACGTATGTAGTTATTGGCTGGGGCTTCTTGGGATGACAGGAGACTTGCTGGGTTTTATTTCTGTCATTATAAAATGCTGCGTAGACTTCATATATCCTGTCTAGACTACAACAACCACTTTCAGTGAAACTGGGTGGGAACAACCTATCTTGTCATCTTTCAGAAGAGGCAGTGTTTATCTGGACTAAAATTACTGGGTGTGGGAGGAAGGGAAGGTCCATCTGTTTGTAAATTATCAAAACTTGTTTAGTTCTCCTTCCCTAATATAACAAAGATTGGCTTGGCATTAACTTGGTATATGAAATCTGCCACTGTCTACTTGGTTTCTGTTAGGGGTTCAGGAAACTTCAGGTAGATTTGCAACAAGCAAAGCTTAAATAACTTGGCTTTAACTTTCAGTTTACTTTTTAAAAGCAATAGAAGTCAAAAAAGGTTGGAAACTTGTGGCTAAAACGTAAACACAGAACACTGATTTAAATATATATATATATATTTATAGGGAGAGACTGGCTTGCAGTTTTTTTTCTCTGTAATATAAATACAATTCTGATATTTGTAGTAACATAAGACTGCAGAAGGAATTAGTATTGCTCTCAGAGGACCTCAAATCATTTTGATGTAGATCAGAGAGTAAAACGTAGAATAGATTCTACGTAAATGGTATTCTGTTTTAAAATCTGTATCTTGGATCCTGGCAGATGAATATGGGAGTTCACCCATTATAATAATAAACTGAACGGGACAATGCAGAGAAGTGACTGTGAGGAGCTGATAGCACAGGCGGGCATACTGAAGTGAAAAGAAACAGTGGTTAACTTTTACAAGATGAGAAGGCTTCGACTGAGGTAGGAAGGAGATGACAAGCACTGGATGCAACACCTTCAAAAGGACGTTAGTTTAGTCGCTTGAAAATGAACTGTAAAGCAATTCAGTACTGTCCCTGAGCTCAGACCACACTCTGATTTAAGAAACAGCTGCATCTAACTGACCTAGTAATTTGTGTCTTTTAAGCCAAATATTTGGGTTTCCCTTCCCAGGCAGATGCTCCAGATGCTCATTTAACCTTTCCTGCAAGTATTTATGATGTATTTTATTCATGAAAATGCTATAGGTTTGCACAGTCAGTCATGCATGGCAACTAAGCTTCACAAAGCTTGTTCAATTTGTTTATGTAATTTTAGCAGTGCCTTATAACGGGTGTTATTTTGGTATCTGTATTGTTTGATACACCCAAAATGTACCAAGAGCAGCTGAGTGCGTCCATGCCATCATACATCATATGTATATGGCTCCCTTTCTTTCAATAGTAATATTTATGTCTCCTGTATGAGAATAGCATGGAAGAACTTGAACCAAAATAACCTCTGCAATAAAAATAAAACTGGGAGTAAATCAGACACAGTGTATTCCTCACATCAGTCTGAAGTAGGAAAACCTCTCCATTTAAAAACTATGCAGGTTCAAATTTGAAATTGAGATCAAAATTAAGACTGAGTTAAGCTAAACAATCAATGGTATGCTTAGTTATCTGGTAAGGATAATTTGTGAACCGGGTCCAGTTTAGAGCTAGTTGAAATCCTGGATTTCAAGCAAATATTTGAACTCAGTGGCCTCTCTTTCAGGCAGAGCCTCTGGCCACAAAACAAGATGCATTCAGTCCTCAAGTACGAGAGTTCTGGTCTACCCAGGTACCTAATATTTCAATTGTTGACATAGCAATAAAATAAGATAGAGATTATCTCCAAGGTACGTTACGCATTGCTTTGGTTTCTGTTTTTTCCCCCTCGATGTTGAGTAACTACAAATATGTTAAATTAAAAGACCTCATCTTACCGTGAACTTGATAGTTCCTTTGAGCCAGCATTACTAGAAGGATGTATAGTAAGATATTTTTTATCAGTGTGACTGGAGACTTCATTCTCTGGGCATGGTAGATGAGAGGTTCCTGTAGGTTTAAAAAATGCAGTTCAGATGGCCTCTTGCATCCTGTTAGCTTTGAGCTGATTCCCTTTTCTAGCTCTTCTGTCAAGACTGCAGAAGAAAGGGGTGGGGAAGCAATATAGTATGCAAAGATGTGATGGGTTACGCTGTAGGTTTTTTGTGGCTGAAATGTGAACTGCTTGATTATTTCACAACATGTCAGAAGTGATCTGCAATTCGAGGCAAAGCGTCTTACATTGTATGTGGACCCAGAGAAGGGTGAAACAAATAGAGCCAGTGATGTTCATTTTTAAAAGATGCTCTGCATCTGAGACTTCGATTTTACAAGCGGCAGTGTACCAGAGGTAGAGTATGCACAATAGTATACTAAACTTGTTCAGTCTTTGTGTATTACCCTAAGTCAATCTTAGTTTGATAAAAGTTTATCAAATTAGGAAGCTGAGATGTTAGACGTGAGAACCAGATGTCTGAATGGTCTTAATTTGTATAAATTTATGATAGCCTGCACTATGAGAGATTGAGTCAACTATTTCCAAGCCCATGCTCATGATGTTAAAACCAAGTAATGGGGGTTTGGATTTTGTGTGCTCTTTTTTCAACACTTGACACTTTTCCCTTTAAATATTTATAAAACATCTGAAACTTCTCAACAATTTTACCTAATGTGGATGTTCTTCATAAAGTTAGAAGCAAACAAAGGTTGAACAGGAATGTAACATACAGCAATTGGAATGCTTCATGAATTTGTGTGTCATCCTTGTGCAGGGGCCATGCTAATCTTCTCTGTATCATTCCAGTTTTAGTATATGTGTGAGCACCACTTCTGCTTATAATGCAAGTACAACCACAAATAGAAACTGGGGAAGAAAATACTGCAGTTATAAAATCTTATGTTGACATAGATATTTGTTAGAACATTATATATATATGTGTGATATTTTTGAGGAAATAATTTCCAAAATTTCCCAGTTAGAAGGATCTGTTCCCATCCATGATGTTCATGAGAGTCATACTGATGTTTGTGAGGAAATAGCCTTACAAATATTGCAAACCAGTGTAACTAAAAAATATTTATGAAAGAAAACTGGAGTGTAACTCCACCCACACACCAGGATTCCACCAAAGACAAAATACTAATAACACAGATTGCAGTTCTGAATAGTGAAGACATCTAGTGGCTGAATCCATAGGCAGCTTAGACAGCAAAATTGGTCATTAAGGGATGTGCTTCTGTCAGCGTAATTTCTGGTTCTGTTAATGCTGAGTTAGGCCAAGTTTATGCCAGAAATGTCATATCAGTATTTGATGCTTTATCTCTGCTTTCTTGTTAGAAAGATGAACTTTTAATCAGGGAGCAAAGCAATCAGGTAAAATAATCACTCAAAAATAGGCAAATAATGCTTAAATTTCAAGTTTGTTCCTCCTGTTTTGATGAGAACCAGGAAAGACTTTGAGGGATGGGAAAGGGACTCATTACTATGGTCCAGATCCTTATCTTGTTAAAAAGTCCTAGGGCATTTCTAATGTTCTTTAACCCTTGTAAACTTTTTGGAATTTTAATCCTAGCTTTAGATAACTAGTGCTTGTGGTTTGAACCCTATTTACATTGTTAAAGGTTTGAGGGGTTTCCTCAACTTCCTGCAAAAAGTGAAAGGGTAATGTGAAGGGAAGATCAGCAACTGGTTTGGGCTGAAACTTTCGCTACTTACTCAAGTTTTTCAAAAAGGCAAAGGTTTGTCTGTTCTCTAGGGGGTTTTGAGATTAGATTTCTATATGGATAATTCCTTGGTAATGTCGAAGTGTTCAGAAATGTGAGATGTGTGCTGTCATAGAATATCCCATGTTGGAAGGGACCCACAAGAATCATCAAGTCCAACTCCTGGGTCCCCCAAGGACCACCCAAAAATCAGACCACGTGTCTGAGTGTATTGCCCAAACCTTGCAGGAGAAGTGAACATGGTCTCAGTTGCAGGAAGAAGCACGTGTTTCCTGTATCATATGTAGGTGGTTTATGATAATTCTTCATTTTGTGCTATTAATAGTAAACATCTTAGGCACTCATCTATGTTTTTGGAGCCCTTTTCTTAAAAAGAATTTGGCAAATGTGACAACTATTATCACTGTTGACATTTCATTATTTCTTTTATTTCGTTTCTGTTGAACAGTAGGGGGTTTGCTAGTTTGTTGTTGAGATTCTGCCTAAAGATAGCAAAGAACTTGATTTTTACCATATTTATTGTTAAGACTTTCTTACCCCCTTGGGACATTCCTGGAAGCTTTTTTAATTTTTATTTTTTATTTTTATGGCAATAAATTGGAAATGATATTTAAAAAAAATATGTTTAAATGTCAATTTATATCCTAATTAAAAAAAAAAAAAAAAAGTCCCTGAATTTGAGGCACTAAAATACCAAGTTCTGCTTTAAACATATTTCAGAGATTTTGTTGTATATAAAACACTTAACTAAGTAAATACAAAATAACTTCAACTTAAACATAAAAATATAAAATAGATAAATATACTATAGATATAAAAATATAAGGTAACTATTTACAAAAGAAGGGAAGGACAGTCCTAATCTGACACGGTAACAAGGAGAGGGAGGAGCCTGTGTGTTTAATTCAAGATGAGATCATTTGAAGATGGCTGAAGAAGATGTCACTAGATGGCACTGACTTCCACTGTGTGCGGGAACTTTGCTATATGCAAATCAGACCTCAGCTGAATCCTAGCAGATACCACATCTGTCAAGAAGGAAGATAGTTCAATGCAATACAAATGCAGCAATTGGCACAGTTGTGTGTGTGCTGAACACTGTTGTCAGAAGGGTTTCCAAGAACACAGAGTCAAGTTTGGACAGTCTTAAACATCTGAGGATTGCTATTAATAGAAACTTTATTCACCTGATTCAGTCCACTTGGTTGTGTGTGTTTCTCCTTTATTGTACATAACTGGGGGGGAAATACCTATGTAATGCTCCTTCTGTTCCACCTCACTTTTCCTTCTGACAAGACAGTTTGTGTTCTGGGTTAGTTTTCTCCCTTCTTCGAGGTAGTTAGGCATTGGCCTCTGATCATATACATGGCATTTAGATTGTGGCCTCCAGTAAGTTTGCTGAAAATTACCTTCATAACACTATGTGAAGAAGCTTTAGTATCTTCAAGAAACAGAATAATTTAGTCTTTCAGCAAACTTTCTCCATCCAGCTACTTGCTTGCTGCTAATGATCCCTCAGCTTGCAGTGCGTGTCCCTGCGGCCTGTTCCCATCTCATATTACTGTAACTCACTGCTAAACAAGGGATCGGTTAATACTTTTCTTTACCAGCTTGTCCCTTTATCACAGATGCAGATCCTCTGCATCTCCCTGCTCTTCCTGAGCAATTTCAGTTTAAGCAGATGAGCCAGGCTTTGATAAATTGGCACGTGTGTATCTTGGGTCAGGTTCTAAAGTGCAGGCTGAGCAAGGGCCTGAAGGCTCTTTGCAAGGGGTGCCAGGTGTTCCCTCCATACAGTGAAGGTTAAGAAACTGCTCAAGGTTTTTTTTTGTATGTAAAATGCGTCACTAAGAGTATGGTGAGCATGGGTATTCCAGCTATTGGATGCATTTTAAGGTACTGACAGGTTTCAGAAATAAGGGGAGAGAATAAGCAATTTAAGGCTAAATATTACAGAATTAAAGTAAGGTGGTCTCATTTACTGTAGTAAAATCTAATACTAAATATGGGAGCTATTTTGTACACTGAAGGACAGATTTTTTAAAAAATAGGCAAACCAATATATAAAGGAACCCTAACAGCCTATAAAGGTCCCAATTACTTTTCTTCTCCAGCTTCGAACAAAAATGCTGAATGACAGTCTCTCTCCCCTACATTGCTATAAGATACTTTATTGGTTAACTGAAATAAATTAAAAAAATATCCTTATTTTTCTCAGGAACATAGTGGTTCTTATGGAAGGGAAAGATCAGATACAGAAAGTATCCACTGAGTGATGGTAGGAACTTCCTAATGGATGTGTGCTCTTTCTTATTTAGTGCATGGAGCACATGATAATGCATGAGCACTGGTCGTTTCACTGCACTTAAGTAATCCTCTGATCTTACATCCTGTCCCCACCTGTGCACTACTGAGCTGGAGAAGACACATAGAGCAAGTACCGCCATACATCTAAATTAGGAATTTAAATTGCTTGGGTTGTTTGTCTCAGCTGGTGACAGGCTTTATAGACCAACTGAAACCAGTAATCTTCCTTATGGCCTCCTCCAGCTCTAGCTGAGATCTTCTAACAAGATGGATGCTCTTTTGCAAGACTAAATCTTCATTTTTTTTTTTTCTGTTTTCTGAAACTTAAAGTGAGCATGGAGTTGGAACACTCAAAAGCTCATCTCAAAGGTAGAACAGACTGAAATGGATATTCAGTAATTGCTTATAATTTTTATTTTATACTTAATTTTCTATTTTGTACTTAATACAATTCTACTTTGTACTTCATCTATAACACTTAGGATTGGTCTTGAGGCTGCCCTCTGACAAGCCTGAGTGACAGCTGCAGAAGCTCTCTATCCCGTCTCAGAGTCCGTACCTTGTGCTTATGAGATGTGCTACCATCTGCTTTTGAATACGAAAGTAGTGTCCTTACCACTGGAAGACCCATAAATTCCAAACCCCTTGTAGACAGAGAGAAGTTGTGGGATAGGCAGAAAAAAATTCTTACCTGACTTAAGCAGAACTTCCACAGACCATCTATCCTCCAGTCTCTGCTGTCCAGCCTATGTAAATGGCAAATGCCCAACCTAATTAAGAGTATAAATGTGGCCTGAAAGCAGTTATCGTATATGTAGCCCTACTGCATCTTGGATACGAGTTGAACCATGTGATTCACCTGGGAAAGTAAAATGTCATTGCTAACTCAACCTTGATAAATTCTTACAAACTTTAAATGCATACTTCACCTGATTCTGAGCAGCAGCTTCCACACACGTTGTTACTGATGCATTGATTCAGCAACTATACGTAACCTTCTTTCAACGAGGAATTACCCATGCAAGAAAACTTTACAAAAGTGTATGTTTACTTCTCTTGTGCTTTTCCATGTGGTGTAAGAGTAATAAAAAGTAACCTGATCTAAAAGGGCTGACACCTGAACGTGAGTGAGAATGGGAAAATAATGATTACTCATGAGTCAAGGGGCTGCAAGTTTCTCACTGATCTATCATGAGATGTCAAGCCAATCAAGAATTCAGGAAAAGGAACCTGAAAACAATCAAATCCCAACTTGATTATTTTGACAGGCTGAAGAGTTTTTGCTCAATTTTTTTTTTTTTTTTTTTTTTTTGAAGTCTGTAAGGGAGTCAGAGATCAAACGCTGACCGTTCTGCGGGTAGTTAGGAGAGACCTGATTTTTCCAATCTGCAGAAGCCCTTCCTGAAAAGATCTGAAGCATTAGGCAGCTACAGGACCCTATACCTACGGATGGCTTACTGTAATTTCAAAATGTATAGCAATTATTTCACTCAGCATTCACTTGCAACCGGAGATGTGATTAGAGAATTTCTGTCACAAGGAAAAGTCACATACGTGACTGGCAACAGGGATTCGGTATGTTCAGTCCTGAAACATACTTCAGTGTGATTGTATAGATGCATCAACAGTCAACCTGCATCAAAATAGAGCAATACTATTTTAAGCTAAAACAATGGCATGGGCGCATCTTCCCTTTGCAGTCTGACCAATCATTTCCACTGCCTTGCGTTACTGTTGTATTTGAACTGCCACAATTTCTTTATCTACTTTCCTGTTGAAATAAGAGATCATGCATAAGTTCTATGAAAAAGGAATTCCTTTATTTTTTAAAAAAGGACCATTTTTCCATTACCAAATGAAAACTTTACAAAGTAAAGTATTTCTCTTCCAATAGTATTTTAATATAAAAACTTAAATCACTTTCTCTGGTCTTTCTGCTCTAACAGGAAGCCCGGTTGCACTGCAGGAAACTGAACCCAGATAGTTTCAGCCCCACTGCAGTACCTGACCATAAGTTCATCACTTTTTTCAGTAAAACCAGTTCTGCGGCCCCTTACCAGAAGCAAAACATCCTTAACATCAAAGCAAAAATACACCATCTTCATTAGCCCAGAAGAGACTAAACTCTAATAGCATTATTACAATGGTAAGTTTTGTTAAAAAAAATTTATTTTGAAAGTTAGACACAACCTTAAAATTGTACAAAGACAACAAGCACTCAAATTACACAAAAAATTAGCAGTGAATACAATGCGAACACGATAACAGTGAGTTTTGCCTCTCTTTATATGCAAATATAAATAGAGTTAATCCTTGCCAAACTTCCAGTTTTTTTTTTTTTTTTTTTTTTTTTTTCCTCTCTCTCCTGAAAACCAGCTCATTATTCTGCAAAACCTAGCAGGGAGCATTTCACTGTTCAGTTCAACAGAATTGTTAAAAGGGGCTCTGACTAAAAATAGTCCTTCTATCAATGAGAATATCCCATACTTTGTAGAACCAAGTTCCTCTCTCAATTGAAAAACAGCTTTCCCTTTCATTACGTCCAATGTGTCACCTCCTATAAGGACCTGCCAAATTACAGGCTTCAAAATGTTTAAAAATACTAGAACTCACATTTTTTTCAAGAACACGCAAGCTGAAACTAACATGGTGCATACACATAAGTAGTCACAAGACAGAGAATGTTCCTTTTGTCTAGTATTTTACTCTTTGAAAGTATTGTTCTGAGAAAAGCACTTCAGTCATTTTAGCTGTGAGTTGGCTAAACTAATGTAAGTGCATGGTCAGAGTAGTTTTTGTTGTTGTTGTTGTTTAAATTACACTTAGTCTCAAATATATTAATAAAACCACCCGAAAAAAAAAAAGTATCCCTTATAGCCTGTCCCTTTCAAATGCACGTATGACAAAAAGTAGAAGCTGCTAACATCCTCCCTTTACTTCTGAGAGTATCCTTTATAGGAAATAAATGGAAAAATAACACAATGTTCTTGCAGAAAAAAGCAAAACCCCATAGAGCCTTTTAAACAACGTAACCACAGCCTCTGTGGTAGGAATTTGTTATTACTTAGTTTTAGACATACCAGAAAACCTCGGCTGTAAATCTTCCCTAAGATCAATACTAATTAAATCAAGGTTATGCTTTATCCAACTACAGCCACAACTGCAAAATTATGGTATGAACTTGACTATTTGTAGGACTCAGTTCCAAGACTGAGTGGAACCATTTTTACTTTAAAAGAAAACAACTGGAACTGTCTTGTTCGTGATTTGGGCTATGGCCATGAATATAAACTCACTTATTATTCTTTCTAGCTTACCTGGAAGTACTTTATTTTTCATCGTTTTACCTCATTATTAATATATGTTGCATATAATTTGGTATCTTGATTTTCACGAAGCTTTAAAAATGTGTTTTTTTTATTTAACACAAATATTCCCCTAGTAAGACATCACTGTCCTACAAACTGCTGTGCATTGCAATTCATTCAGTTCCATTCAAAATCCTGATGATTTACTTCCAAGCTGTTATAAGCTGGTAGCCCATGGCTACAGTGGTAAGATTCCTCACCAGGCTCATACTCTCTGCAGTAATTCTGCAATTAAAAAATACATTCTGCAATTAAAAATACATTGAAACTAGAATAATTTCTCAAAATACTTACAGAATTGTATTCTGTATACAGAACCTAAATTTACAAGCTATTTTGTAAGTTGGGAGTAAGCTTTTGATAAACTAGGTGGTCAAATATAGCTCTGCCTTATTGAGGATGACTGATTTTATCTTTTTATCACAAGCTGTCAATACCACTACCTTTTGTTTTCAATTTATTTATTTTTAATGTCATGGGAGGAGTATAGGTAATGTTATCATTAGGTTTTTCACAATATCTGTCAGTTTGCAGGTCCAAGGAAAAACATACATTCAATTCTGCCCGAAATGGTTATGGGGCGTAGCCTGGGAAGTCCCATGTTAGCAAAGACTGAGCTAACTAGCTCAAATCTGTATCTTTTAATCACGCCATTCTTCTCTCAACGCTTTTGTTTAGTGGAAGCCTGTTTTCTCTACACTTGTTTCCTGTTTGCTTCAATTGTAAGACAGCATTCATAAGGTGAAAAGATTAAAGCAATGATATCATTTTACTGTAATGAGACAGCAGCTGTAAAAGAACACTTTAAATTATTGTCATGACAGAAAAGGCCATTGGCAGTGTACCTTTCACTTGGCTTAAGAAAATTTATAAAACAGTTCTAGCCCAAGGCAGTTCATGATCTTAAGCAAAACTCTAGCTTGTGCAATAGCAGATGATATTTGGGAAGGCATATTTTAATATCTAGGATTATAGGAAAAAAAAATCACTACTGTTATTTGCTTGAAATTCTAAACCAGCAACCAATATCATTGACAGGATTGCTGTGACCGCATCAAGTCCCACTACCTTCAACAGGGACCAAAAGTGCAGTGGGGTACCTGAGTACCTGCGTGGCGGTACACGTGGATAGGCAGCCTTCTGCTTTTTACTTTTATCGGTTTGTTCAAACTCTTCACAAAGCAGGAGGCCTGATTATAATGTAACGCCATCTGCAGTTCTTCAGGAGCTAATTGCATAAAACCCAGCTGTTACTAAGCATTATAAGTCTCTTTTAATCCAGCAAAGGAGACTCTGCTCTAGAAACAGCCAGGGAAACAAAATGAGCAGGTTATTTTGTCTCTTCTAGCAAATACTTAGTATTGCTGTAAATATCCTGAATAAAAGAAATAAGGAGAAACAGATGCTGTGAAACTCTACCGGGGAAGGGAAGCTGACCAGAACTACTGGCTCCACTTGCGGGAGTTAAAAGCATGCTTACACTGATATATGCACTGAGTGGAGGATTTCTATGCTACTTAGAAGATGCTTGGCACCTCCCTGAATCCACAGAGTTTAAAGAAAATCTAGGACAGGCAGAAGTTGGTCATAATCCAGCACTTTGCACAGTGCTCCCTCCTTCCACTCAAAAACTTCATAGAGTACTTACGTGGAGTGGACTATTTGGCATAATAATTTGGAATAGCTTAGTAATAGCTTACTAGATTTGGGAAAGAGTATTATTGAAATTCTTCAATTTACAATTTTACTTTTTGCCAGTTCAATAGCTGTGATCTTGGCACAGTGTAAGAAATATAGCCCAGATGTACAATTCCAGTATAGTGTCGAAGTATACATGTGTTCCTATTTGCTCGTACAGCTATTGGATAGCCTTCCTTTGTGGTAACTATTCTGAAAACCATTTTAATAATTTTTACCTCTTTTGACTGAGGTCAAGGCCAGAGAAGTAGAGTACCTTCAGGGAGAGCTGGAGGAGCCTCTTCTCCTGTGCGCCTTACAAAGCTTAGTCAACTCCACTGTTTAGTGCCTCTCCCACCCCCATTTTAGGTTCAGCATTTTTTGTCCTGCTGGTAAGAAAAAGGCATTTTTCCCCTCTACTAAGATCTTGGTCCAGTGTGACATTAATTTGCCAGCAGCTGCTCTGTAAACCACTCTCAGTTACTGGTTTGTCCATTCAACTTTCAAAGATTGGCACTGGAACTGAAGGGAACGTGTTGAACAGAGAGAAGGAAATACTGATTTAAAAGAGCAGGCATGGTAAACCTTCAAAACTCCTGGCTTTATGAGAAGAGTGGAGTTCAAAGTCAGTACATGAGAATGGCTATACAAGCTAGATAACAAACACATCCGCAGTTCCATCAATTAGGGTAAGAATATTCTAGAAGAAAAACGTTTTCTGTTTTAGAATATAAGCCAACTTGATTAGGAATTTGCAAAAATCCTCCCCCAACAGATCAGTTATATTTTAACTAACCATTCTTATAGCTTCTTGCATTTCAAATGCGCAGCACTTCTTGGTCACTCACGGACAGGATACTGGACAAAGCAATCCACTGACATGATTAACAATTCCTACTGCGTCCTCTTTCTTGCATGCTAAGATGCATGGTTTAGGTAAGTGAGGTCCTCCATCCAAGTGCCTTTTTCTCAGCATCAGTTACAGCTGGGCTGAACGTAGACAGGATGTATGCCAGGCACCTTCCCTACATTCAACACGAGTTCTACGTCAGCGTAGCTCTGAAGCCTACTGCAGGGTTAGCAACAGTCAGTGGCATACTGCTCAGGTCACAAATAGATTGTCATTTCTACAATAATACAAAATAGCTTGTAAAACCAATATGTAACACTGTATATATGCATGAATATAAAAATAAACCACACCATCAATATGTAAAACTTCACAACGATGATGAAAACAGTCTTCTTCTCAACGATCTTCGGTGTTGATGAGTTGGTTCTCATTGTCATACCCGTCAGGCAGGTACGCTTTCCTTAGCTGGTCTGACTTAGGTATCGAACTACCATTCTTGACGTAGCGAGACAGGAAGGCTCGCACAGAAGGATGATCGGCCTTCTCGAGCGGAATATTCGCTTCCAGGCACATTTTCACGAAGTCCTGGATGACGCTGGTTTTCTCTGTTTGGGCAGTACTGTTGCACTGAAGGGAGGCCGTCAGAGTCCTTTGCTTCTTCCTGACGTTCTGTTCTTCAAACTCTGCCTTCCGCTTTGTGTGCGTTTTTGACTTGAGGTGGTCGTTGATTGCAGACTTGCGAACGTGATTCAGAACCACGTTGCAGGAAGTACAGAAGAGTTTTCCTCCATCCTCATGAAGCTCGCTGCCAAACTCAGTTACACGATCCTGAGGAGTTACATACAGAGCAGTCTTTGAGCGGTTACGTGATGGAGCAGACTTCACTCCAAATCGTTCCATTGCTGCCTTCAGTAAGCTCTACCCAAAAAGCTGAAAATAATAAAATAAAATGCTGTTAAAGCATGCTGATGGCTTCAATCAAATAGTACTAAGTGCAGTCTAGTCGATATCCAGCATAGTGCTCATTGTCGTCTAAAAGCCAATTGCATGTAAGACATTTGTGAAACTATCATGGAACAGTTCTACATCTTCAAATAACTTTGGAGAGGTAAGTTTGTCATGGGTCAGTGTAAAATATTTTTTAGTTTCTACAGCTACAGAGCTCAATGGAATCCTTAAACTTCATCTGTTCATCACTGAGCCATACAAATTTCATTGCTTTTTCATCAAGGTGGTTTTATCCTTTATTATTTGAGAGAAAATACCCTAACTTAGAGTCAAAGACTAGCTTAGAGGCCTCTAACTTTGAGGCCTAACTTTGAGTCAAAAGTGAATCTTCTTGTCATTGCAACCAGATTGCAAAGGAACTGCAACAAAAGCAGTCTACTGTGAACAGAAACTTGCATACGCACGTTTCAATTACAAAGCAAAACTTTTTTTTTCCCAAAGAAGACAACTTCTCTAGGAAGGGTAACTTACACATAGACAAGACAGCTGGACTGTTTTGAACGTCACTCTAAATTATGTTATTATCAAAGCAAGCAATAATCTAGCTTAATGTACTAAAATCAGCCAGGACCTATTTCTTTTCTTTCTTGTTGGAAAATGTAGGAGCCAGTATAAATCTCATCCAGGATAATTTTTTTTTTTTCAAAGTAAAGCTCTGTTCATTTTTTTAAAAAAATAAGAATAATAATAGACTTAATTATCTACCCACTTTCTATTAAAAAAAAAAAAGTTTCTTAAATATTCCATGGCAAATATTTTGAGGAAACATACCAGGATGCCCAACATTTATTTATCGGTATGAATGACTTCAAGGAATTTACTATTACCTGTGTTGATTACAAGAACGAATGAACATCTGAACGCCTCTAGACATACTTTTCTCTGCATTTACTTTGTTACACACAGTTTGCTGTTGCAAGATTTTAAAAATCTGCCTTTAAAAGACCAAACTTGCTGACTAACTTAAAGTTGAGCTTGTCCACCTTTAAGGACTGAATAGTTTTTGCTGTCCAGAAGACCATTTACTTTCTCTGTTAATAGGGTAAACAAATAGAGAATACAGTCTTCAAGACAACAAGGACACAAAATGCTCTACTAAGCGATGACAATCTTTTGAAAACGGGAGCCAAAGATCTTGCTTTTAGGTATTTTCTTAATTATTTTTTTGAAGTAATTTGCTACTTTCCAGAACTATCAGCCTTGAATGATACTGCACAACTAATGTGACAGATAAAGATAACTTCTCTCATTCTTTTGGATCTATCCACACAACTTTCATAGGCAACTTGGTTTCCTGAAATCAATGTTTCAACGAGTCTTACTCCAAAATAAAGTTGCCGCTCAGGAGTTTGACATGTCAGAACAAATGGTCTACGAAACTCGGTGTCTGCAGTTACACTACATCAAAATTAACAGCGGCAGTTCTGTGAACAGTGCAAATGGTGAAAAAGGGGATGATTTTCCCAGTCTGAAGGTTTGGCGTGGATTGTTTAGTGCCTGAACTACGACGGGGGGAAGGCGTGCATGCAGACAGGGCGCCAGGACGGCCGCCCCACCGATCCTCGGGTTGGCTTTCAACCGAGCCGAGGCTCTCAGCAGCAGCAGCAGCCCCGCAGGAAGCCGCGGACCCCGGTTCCCCCGACACCACTCACGCTGGCGACGGCAGCATGCGGCGACCTGCTGACGGGCGCGCTCCAGGTGCGGAGGCGGAGGGCGGGCCGGGGCTGCGGGCTGTCAAACGGCGCCGGCCGCTCCGCTGCACCGCGGGCAGCTCCGCGGGGAGACGGGGGCAGCTCCTTATCGCCGCGCCTATACACACACACACGTACATTTGTATTTATACACCAGAAATACACACCCAGCGCCTCCATTCCGCGCTCGCCCGGCCCCTGCCTCCCCGTTACCCCTGAGCGGGGACCTCGCCCCCCACCGCCCCGTCCGCCATTTCCTGCCCCCCTCCCCCCCCCCGTCCGTCCGTTACCCGCCGTTAGCGGCCGTTACCGCCGCGGCCTGCCCGCCGCCGCGCAGGCAGCCGGCCCTACCCAGGCTGGCGGCCGCGGTAGGCGGGCCCTAGCAACCCGCCTAGCGACCGCCGCCGGAGAGGGCGGGGCGAGGAGGGAGGCCGACGCTGATTGGTCGGCTGCTGCGGGGCGGTGGGGAGACGGGCGGCTCGCCGCTCCAATAGCGGGCGGGAGAGACGGAGGCGGGGCGGTGGGTGGGCGAGGCCGGACGTGAGCTCGCGGCGGGGGGCGGCCCTTCCGTCGGGGCAGGGAGGGGGCCGCTGGGTACGCGCAGGGCGGCGGGGGCAGCATGGCGGAAGACGAGAGCGACCAGGAGGCGGAGCGCCTCAGCGAGGAGCTGGAGGCCCTGGTGCCGCCGGGCCCGCCGCCGCTGCTGGGCAGCCAGGCCTACTGCCGCCGCTTCTGCCAGGTGGGCGGCAGCGCTCGCCTGGGGGATCCCGGGGCGGTGGGAGCCGGCCCGGTCCGGCCCCGGGCTGTGGGGAGGGGAAGGGCAGCCTCGGGTGGGGGTGGGGGGGTGGGGAGGCGCTGGGTGCTGGGCCCCGGGGTGCGGGGGAGGGGCCTGCGGGGTGGGGGAGGGCAAGGGGTTGGGGGGGGGGGGGGGCGCCGTGCCCAGGTCCGCCCCGGGCGGTGGGACACGTGGGGGAGGGCCTCGGGGCCGCTCCCGGTAGTGAGGGCTCGGTATCCTCGGGGTGCTTCCCCCTCTCTCCCCCGGCAAGCAGTGTTTTTTCGTGCCCGGCCGCCCCGTGCGGAGTGCCAACAGGTTGCCGCTCGTGGTTGCTGTCGCCGGCAGGTGATGGCTGCAAGGGGGCTGGCACCCGGTCTGTCCCGGCCGCGGTGCTTGCCCATCTCCGAAGCACGGCCTGGACGATGCTGGATGGAAGCGCGTCGTTTCAGCAACTTCTTGGCTGCTTATCTCACCACCACGCTCGTTTTCTTCCATTTCAGTAAAGGAGTTTGTCCATTATTATCTTCTGTTCTTAACCCTTAGTGGAACACTTAGTTGACACGTTATTTATTGCAGTTTGTGTCTGAAACTGTCTCAGCATACTGCTCAGTAAGTCTCCAGGTTGCTTTTTGGTTTTATCTCAGTGCTCTTATTATTTTCTGTTCATCAGCGTGTATATCCATTCTGTATGAACTTAACGTATCCATCTCAAGACCAGTGAGGCCAGTAAAAGGAGAAGTGAATGTTTTTGGAAGTATGGGGTAAATCATAGAATTACACTGTGGTTCTATAGGAAGAGACAACTGCATTTCATTAAGTTGGCAGGTTGGAAGGATACACAGGCTTCTATCAAGATTATAAGTTTTATCCTAAACGTTTTTAGCCGTGCTTGTTGCACGTTGAACTTATGCTGACAAGGAAGCAGAGGCAGGGTACTAGTTTTATATATAATGCCAATCCCATATCATGGACAAAGCTAGGAATTAGTGGGGAAGAGGTCAAGATGAGGGGGCGAATTTCCCTGTGAAATGGTTGTATCACAGTTATTGACAGCGGAGTATCTAAATCACTTGACCTTGACTTCTGCAGTTTCTTTTGTATAGCAAGAGTGCCAGGCCCTCTCCCCTACTTTGTTTTGCTTCTAGTTTATGAACTCTCCACATCGGCAGCCAATGTTCAGTTTATAAAGGGTTCTGTTTATTTTCTTTTAAATTTCTTCTAAACAATACATAGTTGAAATAGTCGTGTTGAAAGTTAGATAATATACTAACACTTTGTTGCCAGGGTCTTTTGTTGGAATTTGTCCTGGTGATCAGCAGTCATGTGCTCACGCAAAATACGGTCTTCCATGTTTTGTGTAAGCACCTTCTGTAATAATGGATTCCTCTACTAATTTAACTATGTAAATGTAGGGTATTAACTGGTGTAGTGTGCTAGCATAAAACGCTAGTATTTGCATATAACTTTTCATGGTTTTATACCCAGAGAAGTTGGGAGTGCTCTACATGAGCTTGTTCACCCTCAGGTTTGCAGTGGGATATTTGTGCCTCTCCATACCTGGACGCACAGCGGGCTCATTGGCCCTTAGTGTATTCAGGAAGTGATGGAATGTGTTTTGTGTGTACTTTTTAGGAAGCACTGGAAATGTATTCCAAGTTTAGGTCACCTCTTTCTTGTAACATTTCTTAAAAAGGGTGATTTCTCATTTAAATCATGTTATTTGATTAGGTGTGGCTTTCTTTTTTTCCGGGTATGTCTCTTAGTGTAGTTTTTTTCTCTCTGCCTCTATAGTTTGTTTGAGCATGTTGCTTTGTTTTTTTTTTTTATCCAGATCTTCTGGCTGTTGTGCAGATTGAGCCTCTCCACCTCATCCACCCCACGCTGATAACACAATTTTGCTTGTTTTATTTTTTTTTATTGGTGCTGCTGCATGTCCCAGTTTGGGTAGTGTGTTCCTCTTTTGTGTCAAAAGTTGAGTGGCAGTTGTAGAGAGAGTTACTTAGCAATAATACTGCAGGCTAGAACTCCCTGAAAGAAACATTTTTATTTTTCAGAATAACTGTCCCTGTTAGTAGCCAGTAGTTATATAGTTACATTGCCTGTAGTTACATTGCTGTTGTTAATGTGCCTGCATCCATGCTTCTCAGAGCTGTAGCAAAAGCAAAGCAAGGAATAAAGCCTTTTCAGCCCCTTCAATGAAGGTGGAAGCAAAGACCTTCTGACTGATCTTAGAGTAAGGGATTGACCTAGACCTTGATAAGCGTTAATGTCCTTTGTTCCAGAAGTCTGTTGAAAAGGTGAAAAAGATCTGTGAACAGCCAGTTGGGTGTTCTGGAGGCCTGGAGTATTGCAGCTGAACTTGGCTTTCAGGTAGTTGATGAAGTAACAGTTACCAAAGATGACTCTGGATTATCAGAGCATTTTCCTAAACGTGGGCCTCATTGCAATTCAGTGATACAAGAACAAAGTCAGAATGTGGCGACCCTGAAGCCCTGTCTGTTTTCTGGGATCTGTTTCTGTGTTGTAGGTAGGCATGGCTACACAGTGCCATTACACCCCGACCCTTCCAAGGCAAATGGAACAAAATGTTTTCTTAGGTTACTTGAGGTTGATAACATAGGGAAGACAAAATCAAGATTACTGTGCCTGGGAATGAAGGAAGACAATTGGAAGATAAGTGCCCAGTTGATACATCTGTGTTTCCTTCTGAAATAGCTGATTGGGCATTTCTTCATGTTTATAAAGTTCTCTGTGTATTGAAACAGTGTTGGGGAAAAACAAGGCTAGTGTTCCCAGCTTTGGCAAGCAAAAGAACGAGGCGTCTGTGACTAGTTCTATAGAAATTTGAAAGGTGGTACCTAGCAGAAAGCCCTTAGTCTAAACATTTGCATGAGCTTTCTGAGCTCAGCTTGTTCTGTCATTTGCAGAATTTGAAGTTCTGTTCAGATTTTTCAGGGACTCCTTCTCTGCATCTGTGACCAGAGCCCTTGGGAGCTTCCTGTGTGAGGGAGAAGAAATGAAGAGGGGCAGATAAAGTAGTGTAGGCAGTTGCTTTTGCTGTGAGGGTGGAGGGAGTGCTGCTATAGTTAGAAGAATTAATTTGACTTGAGAACGAACTTTAACAGCCAGATGGAAAGTGAACAGAGCTTGTTTTGTTTCACTGGAGGTGGCTGTAGCTTTATCAACTAGCTTATTCTCTACAGAGACTTTTCTCATAAAATCAAGTTCTATCAAAATACTACAACTTGCACCCAGCATTTCTGTAGTTGTCCACATGGCTGCATAACTGTACCAGGTGTTATTTTCAGGTTGTTCGGTACTGATTAAAAGTAACACAAGGTGATTCTGGTGTAAAGTAATGCTGTGAGGGCTAAATGCTACTTGATCTTCTCTTACTGGAGCATCAGCTTACTGCCTTCCAGTATGAGCTGACCTCCTGAAATAAGGTTGCCTGGTTTGCTTACATGAATTGGTGGTATCTTGAGTCAGCGCTAGAAAAGCAGTTCTTGAGTTTGTAAGTTCAGAAGCTAAGAAGTAAAACTTGAGACAGCAGAGAAGATGAGGTTTCCTGGATTTATTATAATATACACACACAAAAAATGAATCAGTAGTATATGGCTTAACCACCATCTATATCTATACCATTGTCAATGTCTGTTTTGGTGTCTGCATTACGTTGTGTGGTTGAAGGTAGAAAAATAGACACATCTTTGAATGTACTTCCAACTTTGGGATTAATACACTTACACACTTGTTGTCATGTGCTTAAATTTGATAGAATTTGTGCTTGATACTTACTTTGATTTTCAAGACAGTAGTTATTAAGTTGCTCTTATATTATACAGGAAAGGCTTCAGGTTTTGCCAGACTTCAACCATCATTAATTTTGGACTGTTGGTTATTGGGATACATTTGATATCCATATGCTGTTTTAAAGAAGTCTTGCTGAGATGAGTGCTAGTAATGGCAAGTGATCTCTTCAATTTATTTTAAGCTGTTTTTTTTTTTTCTGTTTGAAAAGGTATCATTTGAGCCAATTGTTTCCTCTTGCAGTGAGCTGTGGTGTTCTAGCTTTTTTTCTGTAGCTTTTTGAATTAAAAAAAATCATAGTTAGCAGGTCAAATTTTGAGAGCACCATTTCAAGTCACATTTGTTTTATGTGACAGACATTTTTAGTTTTCATAATGTTTGATATTCCTAATTAAATTAAAGAGTAAATCATACAGTATGTATTAACTAAACTAAAAAAGCATCCAAGAATACCGTACTGATTTGAAATGCTTAATTCTGAAAGTTCTTTTTATTATTATTATTATTTTTTTTTACACTGTGTCTTTCTCCTTTTGGCTGGGGAAAAAAATGAGTGTGTTCAATTTGTTACCAGGTAGCAGCTTAGTATTGTGCTGTTCGAGATGCAGGCTTAAAAAGAAATCCTTACAAATTACAAGTAGTAAGCACCATTTACTCCCAAGCTTAATGCCAGATGTAAGCTTCAGTTCTGTTAATGATGACATGTCTGCAAAGGATGGTATTGGTGGTGGCACTGTTTCCTTTCTCACTTGATGAGAAACCTTATAAGCCACATGTAGCATACCTGGTTGTTTTCAGTCAACTTTTAGGGAGAATTTGGGAAGAGGAGCAGTTGATTTGCAGCCTCTGATTCCTTCTTCATAGTCACCTCAACATCTGTGTCTGCTTTGTCTTGAGAAATCACCTCCCGTGCCGTAAATATTAACCCCTTCTTTCAGCTTCTAGAAAAAGGATAGGTTTCCGGGATTTTACCATTATCTTGTTTTCATTCCTTTGTGTCTGTATACTTTTCAGCATCATGGTAATGTTTTTCTCCTCCAGTTCTCTCGAACTTTTTTATGACTCAGTCAGCAAATTCTTTGTACTGCTTCTTTTCCAGTTCATAACACCTTCTCTCAAAGTTTAGCTTTTGTATGAAAAATAAGCTTTCCAGTTCTGTGTGGAAAAATGTATCAAGATTCTTGTAATGTAGAAGTTGCAGGTTTGTACACCTAAAAAGAAGCATGTCTGAATGATGCTTCTGTAGCATAGTCTGGCAGATTACAGATTGTTTCTTACTCAAATTTCTTCAAGTAATAAATGGCAGATTTATTTTAATTAGGTAGCATAGAAGTAACAAAAGGTAGCACAGAAATTAGAAAAGGCCTGTTTAGATGGCAGTTGTTCAGATGAGGAGAATAAATACTTGTGCTTTTTTAACTTGAAACTCACCTGAAGTTGTTTCTTGCTAATATCACTTGTGATCTGAACTCGTGTGTTGATGTGTCAGTTCACATGTCAACTGTTAATGTGTGCAATCAAAACAATTCCACAAACTGGTTGATTTTCACTCTAGGAGGGGCTAATTGAAAGGTGAGGAGAAACATTACACCTTTTTGTTTCATGACTGAAAGAAATATTTGTATTGAAATCTTACACATGTACATTAACTCTATGCTACAAGGATCCAAATCTACTTTTCTAGGGTTAACATATAATTTCACTGCCGTGCAAATGATAGATTGTAAAATGGATAGAAGCTTGCTCTTTGGTTAACTAAATGTAATGGATATCTGGAACACTGCTTTGGGTAGCGTTCATACGTAGAGCAAGCTAAGCCAAATCCATGAGCTCTCAGTGGCTGGGGGTGAGGGGAAGCATTTAGCTTTGAGGGTAGAGCCTTGGCAGAAACTTGCCTTATAGGATGTGTCATACTGTTGCTGGGTGATGTTTTTTCTTTTGCCAGAAGTATGATTGTGTTTGGTTATTTCTTATGTAATATTCACTTGTGAATTGCAGTAAAGCCATTGCTTACATCCATTTTTTAGTTAGTGGTTTAAAATGGTTTTGTATGATGCATCGATTAAATAATGTTTTATGCAACCTGAAAGTTTTAAGATCTTTCCTACTCTTACTTTGGCCAATTAAATCCCTTTCTGTAAGGATAGAGTTAGCTTGACTATATGTCAAAATGTAACAAAATTTTGACCATTGACTAAATAAGATATAAAAAAAAGAAAGTAAAAAAGGTTTGATTATTGTGTTCTGATATTTCCAGGTAGAATACATTTGGCATGTTAGGGAACAGAATCATGGAGGAAATGGAGAATGATGCATGGAGAGTCTCTCTATATAAAAAATTGCACCAAAACAGAACTTTTGAAGTGAATTGTTGCAGAAATTCATTAAAAAACCCACACAACAACAACAAACAAACCACCTCCACCTGGCTTTCTGCACTGTATATCGGACAAAGAACATGCCACTTGTCTGGCAATATTACGTGCTTCCTGTTTGGCTAACTTCATTAAATCAAAATCATTTTTCTTGTTAAAAATATGGTCATGAGCATAAACTTTAAATATTATAGCATTCATCATTCAAGCAACATAATTATTGGATTATTCTGAGGTGTCAATGACACAACCTCACAAGATACGGGTGACCATATGCATGACCCTTAGACTTTCATTTTTCTTGAAGAATATCAGAAGTGGTAAAGTTAGCAGTTTTTCTTGGTTGTTTGTTATAAACCTTGACTTATTTGGGTTACAATCTTACTTCAAAGTATGGGACCAAAAAAGGTGTTGCATGAGGTTGTTTAAAAGCAGACATTGGCGTATGCATAGAATTGCTAAACAAACATTTATTTTTCCTTTACAAATAGAATGTATGAATAGAACCTCCCACCAGACCAGGTTGTCCAAAGCCCCATCCAGCCTGGCCTTGAACACCTTCAGGGATGGGGCATCCATAGCTTCTCTGGGCAACCTGTGCCACACCACCCTCAGAGTAAAGAATTTCTTCCTTGCTTCTAATCTAAACCTACCCTCTTTTAGTTTAAAGCCATTCCCCCTTCTCCTGTCCCTACGCTCCCTGGCAAAGAGCCCCTCCCCAGCTTTCATGTAGGCCCTCTTCAGGCACTGGCAGGCTGCTCTAAGGTCTAAGAGCCTTCTCTTCTCCAGGCTGAACAAACCCATATCCCTCAGCCTGTCCCATAGGAGAGGTGCTCCAGCCCTCTGAGCATCTTTGTGGATCCTCTCGACCCACTCTAAAGGTCTGTGTTCTTTCTGATCAGTTTTAAGTGTGTCTGAGATGGGGTTCCTGTGAATTTCTGTGGATATATTCGAATTGCAGGCTAACTGCAATGCAATGTTGCTGTTGGCCAGTCTTACCAGAAGTTCATATGTGCCTAATTCAGGAATGAAATGAGCAAATACAGTAACTTTGATCTCTCTATATACTTTCCTAAGCATTAGATAAAGCCTTCTATTTATGTAGTTAGCATCTTTCAGAGGATATCTTTTTCAGCTCATGCAGTCTTTCATCCGCAGTATCCCTTCAGTGAAGAGATCCATAGCTTGATTTCAGCGTGAAATAAGTTTCTTCTCTAATTCCTTTTGTTCCTGTTTACCAACCTCATTGGTCCTTACGTTAAATTAATTTTGTTACACAGCATTTGTTGCCTTTCTTCAAAGCTGTTCTAGTCCTACTGTGTTGTCTTTTAAAATCCGAACGGGTAGGTACCAGAAGAGCGTGTGACTTGAAACACGTGGGGATGTGCTGTGGTTTTGAGTAGGTAGAGCTCTGCTTTGCTGCCTTTACTCTCCTCGTGTTTAGTTTGCATTCTTGAGCACCGTGATGCACGTTGAGGTGACATTTTCATGAAAACATCTAGTATAATAACAATCTTGTTCCAGGGTGGTAATTGCTGATTTGAAGGCCATCATATTAAATGTTTTGGCTGTTTTTTTTTTTTTTTTCCAAGTATCGTTGCATGCTTGTCTGTGTTGAATTTCATCACTTGCTGTCATAAATCCTTTCTACAGTTATTTACAGTTAGCACCTTATGCTACCAAGAAAAAATTAGTATCGTAAGAAAATGTTGTCTCACTGGTTGAAATTATTTATGTACATAACAGTACTGTGGCTGTCAAGCCTAAGTGTTGTAGAACACCACAGTGGGAACCGAAACTTTCTCTACCTTTTTGTTAGACCACTTAGAGGCTAAACCCACCAAAAGCTGTTCTCTGCTACTTTTTTTTTTCCTAAGACCTCTATAGTTCCCTGTTCAAGGCACCTTGTTAGAAATATTTCAGAGAGCTCACAATAGATGGTGTCAGTGTAATTTTATTAAGTGCTTGTTCTTCCTTGCAAGAGGAAGAAGATTTATTCATGAGTTTACTAACTCTCTTCCAATTGACCTAGATAGTTGCTGCATTAAACTAACTGGTTTTCAAATAGGAATTATTGAAATAAAATTGGCAGAAAGACAGAATACAATTCCAAAACAAAAATCAGCCTTGCCTGTTGTTTGTGAGGATAAAAGATTACTGGTCCTATTACAAATAGCTGCTTTGCTTTAGAGCAGCTATAACCAACCTGTCAGAAATGGGACACTGGCCTGTTCATGTTGCAGAGCCCCAACTGAACTTAGCTAAAGTTTTTAGCTTTTTAGCTAAAAATGTCAGCAGTTCAACTTGACTTTTAAATCCTTTATTTAACTGATGGGCAACAGGACAAATCTGAGAGGGATTCACAGACTTGAAGTCAAAAGGAATCACTGAAATCCTGAAGGAAAATATCTGATTTTTGTTTCAATTCATTTCTTGAGTCACTCACAGGTTCCTTGTGTGTGCTTTAGCTGTTCCTTCATAACATGACTGATGGCATTGTGTTCCCTCAGCTTCTCACTTCCTAAGGGTGTAGGAGATCTCTGAAGCTTCCTCAGCAGGAGCCGAGTGCCCCAAGCCCTAGTGCCCAGCTAGGCCTCTCTCTTCTGTTTCTACTGAAGCTGTGCCATTGCGATGGAGAAAAACAAGAGAACAATAAATGAGCAAAGGTGGCCTGAGCAGTAGTGCAATGAGAAAGGCAATGTGCCAGAGCATGGAGGAAACTTGTCTTTTCAGTCTCTGCTGGGTGCTGCCTATGACCTGCATCTTGGCTGTTGATTAAAAGAGTGGACAAGACCCAAAGTCTTTGGCCTCCTTATTGCTGTGGGACAGCAATATAATGACCAGTCTGCTACAGAGTTGGTGGGTGCTTTTCAGGTGTTCAAGTGCTGAGCTCAACTCAGTGCTGTCTACGTGTGGAGTGTTCTGAGTAGACTGGGCTTCTCGGAGGAATTCAGCATGGTGATACCTGTGTATTGATACCGAATGGTGCTGGCTTAGTGAGCCTCTGTGTGGTCATGGGCAGTCCAGAAACATGGGTATTCCTGCACTTAATAATACAAGATCAACTAGATGACCAGGCAAGGATTTAATCAATGTCTACATTAAAACACCAATTTTTCACCTTCATGTTCCTTTATAAATAGTAGTACAGTTCCGTAACTGTAGAATGGGGCACAATTTTCTTTAAGTCTTGTCATGCACATATAAAAGACCAAACTTAGTTATGTTTTCAAATAGGAAGGAATGACTGTTTCTACCCTTTTTTTGCTAATATGAAGGCTAGAAGAGTGCAGGCTAGTCATTTTCCGCTCTGAAAGTTTGTTTAGAAAAGGCTATCTGGGTATTGTTACAGACACTCTAATTGGTATTCTGTTGCAAAATAAAAACTTAAGTTTAAATGCAGAATGTAATAACTACTGTGATGCTATATTAGAATAAAGTATTTCCTGAACTTAGCCTCTGAAAAGACTCAATTGAAGATTCTTTGTGGTACATCTTTTATAAGTCATAAAGCTTATGTTTTTTAAAATCTGGCACAGAAAATGGTTGGTATTCTGTTTTTGTGGAATGAGAATTTTGGGGGTGATTAAACCCTACTTCAGAGGAAGGAGGGGAAACAAAGCGGGTACAATATTAACTATTTTTTTTTTCTAATTAAAGAGGATATTTTTGGTTTGTAATATAGGTTTCAATGCTTTTGTCATTAGGTTGTTGAAGACTATGCTGGAAGATGGCAGGTTCCTTTGCCTCAGCTTCAGGTGCTTCAAACGGCTCTCTGTTGTTTCACGTCTGCCTGTGTATCATTTCCAGCTGAATGTGAGCACGTACAATATGTATTGAGTAGCCTAGCTTTGTAAGTACATCTTATTTTTTTTTTATTATTATTTCCCATAAAATGTGGAATGTCAGTGTTGTACTTTTATAATAGTGATAGGTTTTCAGAGGTCCTCAGAGCTTTTAAGAGTGGTTTTGCCAGGTTACTTAGCTGTGTGGAACAAAGTCACACATGGTAAGAAAAGAACAGCTAAATGCGGATGTGAAAACTATAATTTAGTTAAGTCATTTTATGTCATTAAGTATTCAAGCAGCATATTCCAGTGTTGTGTCATAAGGGTTTTCTGACGAAACAAATTATCTGAAGAAATAAGTCAAGTGATCACCTTACACATGGCTTTCATGGGAAAAATACTTTTTGGAACATTTGAAGACCATCCTTTGGCAGCACATAATTGTAAATGTGTTACTGAAAGTATTTACTGTTCTACTCCAATGATGCAATAAGCTAAGTGTGTGCTGAGATAAACAAATTTCTTACATTGGTTAAGAAATGAATTAATTTTAAAATGGATTTTTCTACATTCAAGTCATGAAAATGCGTATGGAAATGACTTGTTATGACTTTTGGTCAGCTAACTGTATATTCAATTTGACAGAGAACTGCAGAATGTATCTTCATATAATCTTGGTTTTCTTGTGGTGGTTTTCCCACATGAAGCCTGAAAGCGTCAGGGTGATGATCAATACATAGTAAAAGTAATTTTTTTCTGCTGTAAGAACCTACTTTTAATATTTCAAAAACTTTAGTGTTCAACATAAGATGACAAAATCTTCGAGTTAGTTAGCCAAGACACAACGTACTTGATTTTCCCATCAACAGATGGAGATAAAAACCCAAAAGCTTAGCTTTATTGCAAGTTCAGTTTGAGTAAAGCAGATTTATCTGTCCAGCTTTCTTGTTGAGTATTGATACAGCCTAGTGTCTCAGTTCAGAGTTTATTTGGAAACTTCTCATCAAGCTTCGTCAAGTCTTCGGAAGTGAATGTTCTCATAGCCTTTACTTTGCTTGGAGGAACTCTTTCTATTCTAGAGCTATTAGTAATAATTATGTACAAATTTAAGTTTTATTGGGTATACTTGTCCAATTACGTGCTATCTTTAAATGTTGGTGAAACTTCACCAGTAAGACTTACTGGGGGGGGATGCTATTTGACACGAGACTATGGAATCAGATGATGATGAATTTTTAAACTGGAATGCTTAGGTGTGATCTGCTAACAACTAGCAGATGAATCAAAAGATGGTGACCTCTCTTTTTCACTAATTTTTAGGAAGAAATAATTTCATGAAGGTCAAACCACACCTGTAAACACTTCCAATTATCAGAGCAGTGTGGATGTGGGATGGGAATTAGAAATTCAGATATTTCTTGTATTTAGGATGGTCGCCATTCCTGCTAATCTACAACTGAACTGATTGCTGACTTCCTAATGCTCTTGTCTGTCTTGGTTTTTGAAGCTGAGTTTACTTGTTGACATTTCTTCCTGTTCTAGAATTACTGAATAATGAGTTTGTTTTTTTTCTTCTGAATCTGCTTGATTGGCAATATCATAAAGGCATTCTAGGACTTAGCAGTCCTACCTACCTAGGAAGCCTTGCTCAAATCTCTTCTGAAAATTTGATGTGTATTAAGTCCTAGTTCTTAGAGAACACAAATCTGCCCATGTTGTCACACTTGAGTAAGACTTCCCGGGTAACTAGATGATAAAGTATTTACAGCAGTGACTGTTGCATTTCCTATATGTATTGGCCATGCCCATCGTCGCAAATGTGGCAGCATCTGTACTACATTAATAGAGTTCTCTATTAATGCTGTCAGTGTTCTTAGTCAATCATCTAATGCCAGTAATATTGAAGAAGCGATGTCAGGGAAAGTCAGAAGCACTGTTATTGTGGACAGATGGATATAAATGTGGGTGTGCAGTATTGCAGACTGTTTTAAGATAGTATTGCAGACTGTTTTAAGATAGTATTGCAGACTGTTTTAAGATAGCAAGGCCAAGCTGGAATTGGCTATAGTAATTTTAACGGAATGTACACTGGTGACTAGGAAATACAAATGTTTCGATAGCTTCGTTTATTAGTCTCAAAGGACTGTGAAGCAGGTGTGTTGATGCAACAGAAAACTGTGGTTCATGCTTGATCATGGTTAGTTTCCATTTTTTTTGGTCAGGATCTTACTGTCTTTAAGTCAGTCAAAATAAATGAAAACTGATGCTTATATAAATTGCTATAAACAGTTTTGTCTTAGCCCATTATTAAGTTCCAGTGTGGCTGATCTCCAGATCATGACATGACTCAAGCATGACCTTTACTGAGAGTCAATAGGCTGCAACTTTTTTTTTATCGACATGAAGAAGAGATAATGTGTTTCTGGATGAAGTAGTTATTTAGGTACTGATTTTTTTTTATTACATATTTCAGCTGAGAGTCAAAGACTTAATCTGTAGAAAGATCTTGTCGTTGAACTTGATGAATGTGTATCTTAAATTTTCTAGTTAGGAATTGTCTAAGAGAAAGCTTACTGCAGCATAATCTAAAGAAAACCTAACTTTATGATATTCTTCCATTATTTCCATAACTATTCCCATAGTAAAGTTTTTAAATTTTTGGACTTTTAAAGAAAATTATAGAAAATTCTGTTTATGTGAATATTAAGGTTGTAAAATCAATATTTCTGAAAATTAGACGGAAAATGTTTTAAAATTGCTCTTTAAATTCTTTATCTGTTTTATTGAAAATGAAATACTTTGTTTTGTAGGGATACTTCGGTTGTTAATTCCAAATGTAATGAGGTAATGAGAGTGACTTTAAATTTTGGGATAATTACAATGAATTTAATTGTTATGCAAAATAGTACCCTGTCCAGAAGTTTGTGAAAACCTGCCTTTTATTTTAAGAGATGTTGCAACAAAGGACTAAATGTGATAGTCAGGAAAGAAATTGCTGTCAGTAAGATCTTGAGTCAAAGAAAAGTAAGTGGAAGAGTGCTGGAACTTCACTCAGTTTTTGTCTTCTACATTTTTTTTTTTTCTTCTAAAGGAAATGATCCATGTGTTCTTACGTTATGAGACCAAAAGCCTTGGCTGTTCTGTTTTTTTTTTTTTTTTTTTTTTTTTTAAAAAAACACACTAGATGCACACAGTTGTGCTTTCCACACTGTTTCCATTCAACTTTGAATTTTCATCTTCACCTGTCAGAGTCACTCAGATACTGACTGCCTCCTCTTCATGACTTCTGCAGCCAGCAGTTGCAGATTATGTTAATGTAATACTTGATAGTTACTTTTCAACTAGAAATCTTAAGGCAGAGCAGTAGCAGGTGTGCTGGAACTGTCTGCTGATTCATAAGATGCAACTGCCTAGCCATTGACTGAATTGCAAGTAATATCAACAAGTATGCTTCTGCAAGTAAAAACTTAAATTGTCCTGAGCTCTGGAAGGTTTACCAACCTCTGGAGGCTCTGGAGGTTTACCAACCTCTCTGATTCTGCTATCAGGGGATTGTTTTTCTCAGTCATTGAAATGAAAAATAAATGGAGAAAAAAAAATCTAGAACATCATTTTAATACGATGGAAAACATGGAGGCCCCTTAACACTTGAGTCAATTGGAATCTAGTCTGCTTTTGTAAGGGTCAGTTCCGCCTTCTCCTTTATCTGCCACCTCTTTTGAGGTAACACTTGTCAATTTGCATTACTGCACTGGGATCTGTTTTGCCTAAAACTTTGTTTGTGGTAAAATCAAAGTTGAATCAACTAATTTGAATGCCAGGCAGGAGGTGAATGTAGCTTGGTTCACACATGCACAAAAACTATTTCTGGAAATAATCTTTAAAGGCTTTTGGTTGGAAATATGAAATTAATAGCACCTTTAAACCTGCATCTCTGTAGAGAGACTTCAGTGGGTGTTACAGTAAGGCAGGTTGAAATGGAATAAAATCTGTTAGTACAAGTTGCTCATCACATTTGAAAATATGAATTGCTGGGAATCTGCACTTGCATAAAGTCAGTATGCCTTGTGTAGTGTGCACTCTTCAGTAATTGTATAGCTATCCTCTTCCTTCCTCAAAATTGCTGTGTATCTGACAAATGTTTTGGTGGAAGATCATTCATTTTTTTTTAATGGTGAGTGGGGAACAGCAGTATGGAGGATGTTACAGTCCTTGAGAGAGAAGAACGGGCAGGTACTGTAAGTCTAGATGACCTGAACATATGAAAATGGTGTAGCCGTGGGGATTTTAACTTATTCTTAAGAGTATTCTCTGTTTTATTGCTAATTTGGACTTATTAGATACCATATGTTAACAGCTATAGATAAGTTATTTGTGACCCGATGATTGGTGAAAAATGTATTTTGGGGCATGGGGGAAGTCTAACGGCAGAAGTCCAGCACAGAGTGTAAGACCAATGTTAAATTTTAGAACTGAGTAATGTTTAGTGTCTAAGTATTAGCCAAAACCTTTACGTTGACTGTTCAGTGCTAGCAAGGACCCAAACCTTAACAAAAATGCTATTTTGTTTCAGTACTATGGAAAGCAGTACACTTAAAGTAATTTTATTTCTTGAACGAACATTTTTAGTTTGGTTGACTTGTCACTAATTCTGTTTTTTAGGAGTTTTTTTGAATTGCTGCTGTTCTTTGGAAAGGATGAGTTCTACGAAGATCCTTTGAAAGATATTTTAGGTTCAATCCAGGTAGTGTTGCCTACTTTCATATCAATCTTTGATAATACTATTTTAGTACATGTGAAAACAAGTTGTTTTTTTTTGTGGGTGTATAACCTGGAGGAAATATGCCATTATAATAAGAGATTAGTTGCTTTGCTTGCATTTATACCAACAAATTAATAAAAAGGATATTTATAAGGGAAAACCATTTATTCTTATATGTATGATCAGTATTTATATTGGAATTTTTCTGGACTAGGTAAAACATAAATCTTTCCTTTTAAAACCATTTTTTTAGATTTAAGACATAATCTATGTTTTTTCTATATAGAAGAAAGAAGCTTTGCTTGTTTGTGCCTAATTACAGCTTAATGTCATCCAATATCCAGTATGGTGTTTTTTTTTTTTTTTTTTTTTACCAACTCATAACACGAAAGGTCAAGTTTACCTCTGTGGTTTTAAACAGCAGATTTGAAATTGAAGCTATATTTCATTGAACTCTTCAGGTCAGCATGAGCTGGCATTGTTTAAAACTATTTTCCTTTTGGCTAGGCTGGGGCAATTTTTTTGTGTGTCTGTATACTACCGTGTAAGAGAAATGTTCCCAGATGCAACATCTAGCTTTTTTTTCACCAGATAAGGGTTGGGTTTTCATGGTGTTTTTCTGTTGTCTTTTTTTTGGATCTGGGCCAGTTTTGAGAGTTGAGTTCAGTGCATGTGAAAGAAAGCACTTGTGCCAACCATGAAAGAATAAACTTGATGTGGAAGCAAGGGGTGAAAAACAGGGCTGTTTCTTCTGTTAAGACTGATCATGAAATTACAATTTGAGGAATAGGAATCCTTCTGTGATTTTTACGTTGACACCTCTCTTATCACTGCTGCAAAGTCAGCACTACTTACCTTAATTATCTGAACAGCAGCAATTATATTCTTCCTGAGAATTAGTTGAAGAATAGGGTTAAGGAGCAGCTTAGCAGCCCCATGAACGGGTACGGTCTCTTGCAGAAGAGGGGTGTTTCGGTAGTCCTTTGGTAAGGTGCTTTTCAAAAATGGTCTGAACAAGAAAGAATTTTACTAAGTGTGATGCACAGTAATTTATTCTTTGTGCTTCTGTATTACAATTATGAATTGCTTTGACTTTTAAACGATGAAATGCAAAAATGCATCTTTTTAATTTTCTTGATAAAGAACATCTGAATCTGTTGTACATTCGAACTCGTAGTGAAGAGCATTGTTTCATTTACTTAACTGTTCTCTACTATTGAACCTATTCATTTGAATATGAAAGAAACATTGGGAAATTAAAAACAAAAAAAAATACAGAAAAAGAACATAAGTGAAGAAGTTAATTGTATATGCATAGAAGCTATTTTTCAATTGCATTTTTGTCATCTCAGCTCACTTTATAAACAACCTGCAAGAAAGCTAAGATATCATTTTAGTTCCATTTCAAAATTAGGTACTTTTTCTTGTGACTATTAATCAACAGTAGAATTCTTATGTTGATACTTCTACCAGTAAGTAAAAATGGGGGAAGGGAGGTATGGAACTTGGCATATGTGAAAATCTTGGGTGGCTAAAAACATTACATATTGTTGTAGGCAACCGTGATTTCTGTTAGAAATTTGGATGGAAATGGTTGCTTGAGGGCTGGTGATTCACATGGCTTAGTTCAATTTTTCCCTTTAAGCTTGGTAGAGTTTAGACTTCGTCACTGCATCACAATTCTAGTGTCAACATGCCTGAATCTGCAGACTAACATCAGGTGAAGACTTTTCCCACAGAGTTATGCTGATAAATATCTTGTAATTCAATGAAAGCAATTTGCATTGTTATGCAAATAGAAGACTCTTGCTGAGTGCCAATAGAAAATATTATGGCTTCCACAGTTCTGTGTTACAGAATGAGTTGTTGCTTTAGGACTCTATGTAGGCCCAGTCAAGACTTCATAGGTTCAGCAGTTGACTGAGGGAATACTTGAACATGAATCGGTTTTCTAGTTTAAGATCTTCTTAGGTGTCTAAATATGGCTTTATATAACTCTTATTTTCATCTTTCTAACTGTGTTTTCTTTTCACTTGTAGGAATGTCAGAACCTTCTAAATAGATACAGAAATATGAACCTGGAACTAGTGACTCGAATCATTCGAGATGGTGGACCATGGGAGGATCCGGTATTACAAGCAATTCTTAAATCAAAGCCTGTATCACAGGAATTAGGTACTTAATTTACCTCGTAATTGTTTTTTTAGAGTGCTGGAAAATGTGCTTTTAGGCCTTTTTTATATTAGGATCAAGTGTTGTCAGCTGATACTGAACACAATTTTTTTGAAGTAAAATATCAGTCCTTCTTTTGAAAGAAAACTAGATCTCAATGCTAATAGATTCAGTCTACTTTTATAGTGCAGGGATCAAGTTACTCAGATACAAGAAGCTACTGAGCATTCACGTACAAAATGTGTTTACAACATCCATGTGCTCTAACCCAGGAAGAGCATATAGAGAAAGTTGACTTTGGTTAGGCTACTGAAGAATCATGACCATAGAGGTCCTGATATGTAGTTTTTTCTCATGGTACTATGACTAATTTAATTTTTTCTTTTAAATTTACATGCTTGTGATTGGGGCTTTTCTTTCCTCTGTTTAGAATTAAGCCTGTGATTACATCTGGTAGCTGCTTTGTGTTTATGTTAGTATATATAATAAGAGTAGGGTTTTAAAGAAAGATGTTTGTTTTTTCAAACCATGCATGCTGACAAATGTAACCTGGCAGTTAATGAATGTTTATAAGGGTAAAAATGGCATATCCAGTGTACAGTGAAGTCTTCTCTAGCCTCTTCTGTATTTGCTAGCAATGTTAACAGAGGACCTTTTGAAAATTGTTTCCATTTGACAGTGATAAAAAATACTAGTTCTTCTGTAGTTACTATGGTGCAGTGAATGATTTGAATTCATGACTTTATGGAATGAGTGCGTTGTTATAAACAGAGGATAAAGAGGATGAACCACAGAGGGTGGTTTGGTAGCAAATTAATCTGATTCAGTGGGCATTCTTTGATTGTTGCTTGTCTCTCTTGTGAAGTAAGCAGTTGACTATCAGTTTACCTTTGTTTTTTATTATATATCTGATAAACCTCTAGACGTATATACAGAAACAAAATGAAAACAAACATTATCCTTGTTATATTCTGCATCACATGACTAACTAGGAGTTTTGGTGGTTATTATCTGAAGCTAGGTGTCAAATGGAAGAAAAAATTGTAATCCAAAAATATTAATATATATAATAGAACATTTCAGGAAAGAATGAAAGCATGTATGACTCAGGAGGAATTCAAAATGTTTTGTTCAGTTTCTTATCTCTCCAACAAAGTGATAATTAATCCTTTTCCTTATTGATTTCCTTGATCAGCATGAAGCCATTTGATTATGATGAGTTCAAGAAAACTCTTCCTTAGTTTTATCCGGCAGAAAAGAATGAGACTGCCTATTGTCATTACCTGATCACTTTGTTTCCTTTCATGGCCAGCTACATCTCCTTCCTCTCTGCCTAGGTTTTCTTCCTCTTCATATCTGCTGATTAACCCCCCTCCACACATCTCATCTGCGATCACAAACATTGTATTTTAGGTAACGCCTTTTGGAAGTGTTTTCTTTTTTTTTTTCACTTCATCTAAAATCTGACTTTTATGAAATCTTCATTCTGTGCTGCTTTATAGGCTGGCAGTATTTGGTGTATGTTTTGAAATTTGGCCATAGTTCCCTCAAGGATCACTTTTTTAAATGAGGGAAAACTGCTTATTATTGCTGAGTCATCAACCATTACTCATGAAAGTCAGATGGATGAATAAATACGTACTGTGTGAACTACATAATTTTGTCCTGGATTCATCAGTTACACAGACGGTTAGGCCAAGACAAATCTCGCTGTGCCTGTCCTTACTTGAATTGTAGTGCACTTCAGGATGTTGCAGTGTATTTTCCAGACGTTGAGATGGCTGGAAAAGAAGGTAGTCTGGGGTTTTACAGAAAAATAGCAGGGTTTGATACGGGTTGGAATTTTTTGCAGCATAGATGCAATAAACTTCTAATAGGCCATGAAGAATAAGGCAGCCTAAAGTGAACATATAAAGAGTGTCATCATCTAGGTTGGAAGAGACCTCCAAGGTTAGTCCAACCTCTGACCTAACGCTAACAAATCTTCCACTAAGCCATATCCCTAAGCTCTACATCTAAACGTCTTTTAAAGACCTCCAGGGATGGTGACTCAACCACTTCCCTGGGCAGACCATTCCAGTGACTAACAACCCTTTCAGTAAAGAAGTTTTTCCTAATATCCAACCTAAACCTCCCCTGGCGCAACTTTAGCCCATTCCCCCTCGTCCTGTCACCAGGCACATGGTAGAATAGACCAACCCGCACCTGACTGCAGCCTCCTTTAAGGTACCTCTAGAGTGCGATAAGGTCGCCCCTGAGCCTCCTCTTTTCCAGACTGAACAAGCCCAGCTCCCTCAGCCGCTCCTCATAAGACTTGTTCTCCAGACCCTTCACCAGCTTTGTTGCCCTTCTCTGGACTCACTCAAGCACCTCAATGCCCTTCTTGTAGTGAGGGGCCCAAAACTGAACGCAGTACTTGAGGTGTGGCCTCACCAGAGCTGAGTACAGGGGGACAATCACTTCCCTGGACCTGCTGGCCATGCTGTTTCTTATGCAAGCCAGGATGCTCTTGGCCTTCCGACTATCAACCACTACTCCCAGGTCCATCTCTGCCAGGCAGCTTTCTAACCACACATCTCCCAGCCTGTAGCTCTGTTTGGGGTTGTTGTGCCCCAGGTGCAGGACCTGGCACTTGGCCTTGTTGAACTTCATGCAGTTGACCTCAGCCCATCGGTCCAGCCTATCCAGATCCTCCTGCAGAGCCTTCCTACCCTTGAGCAGATCAACGCGCACCCAACTTGGTGTCGTCTGCAAACTTACTGATGGTGCACTCGATCCCCTCATCCAGATCATCGATAAGGATGTTAAAGAGGACTGGCCCCAGTACTGATCCCTGGGGGACTCCACTAGTGACCAGCTTCCAACTGGAACATTCAGTTGTAAGCAGTTAATTACTTTTGAAGCTGATGGTTGGCATCTATCTCTCCAAAGCAAAGCACTGCACATGCTGCCTGGACAAGAATAGATGTTGTTTTCCCCAAGCTGTTTTTAATATATTGCAGACTTGTGTAAACGCTGCTATAGTTAGTGGTTGTCTTCTGCTTTGGAGACTGAGAAGCCTTGTAAATGCCTTCTTGGAAAAAGAGGGCATTCCATGACAGGGAGGGAGCAGAGCCCTGCAAGTTGTTTAGCTGGAACTCACAGCCTGTTTAAAAACATGGGCATACTGAGCTAAGAATTTACAACACCAGGTGGGAAAGTACAACAAGCAGTATTGTGGACTGCAATCTTTCTTTGTTGGGAGGAAGAGGGTACTATAGCCAGTTGTTATGCATACAACATTTTCTTAAAATTAGAAGAGAATAACAGGTAACTATTTCTGGCCTGAGATTTTTGATATGACTGTTCAATAATCTGTTGTGTACTGTTTGCTTATGGAACTGATGATGGGATTTATTACCTGAACTACGTTAACTCAAACTTAAGGAGAGGCATTTACGTGGCCTTAAGGATTATTCTATATGATCGCTGTTTACTGCAGTTCAGTGACCATTGTTAGACACAGTCTTTTCCATCTTCACCTTTCCTACGCTTGTACCCCAAAGTGCTAATGGATAGCGGGAATAACATCTTCAATTAAGGTAGAGCTTATGATAAATCTACTAATGAAGCTGATCTAAAACCTTTTATCACTTTCAGTAATGTACTTGAAATGTTCACTTGCATATATTATGATTTGCTTTCATAAAATACAGATGGCAGACAAATGATATTTCTGAACATAAAGAATGCCTTTCAAATGGGAACTTTAAAAAAAGAAGTTTAAATGAAAGCTTGTTACACAAGTAACATTGGATTTCAGGAAAACATTTTCTCTTGGCTGTTCAGGTTGTGGTTTTCAGTAAAGGTTCGATTGCTTTTTTTTTAATTTATTTTTAATCCTTCCAAGTGTCACTTTAAGTTGCTTGCAACTTTCCTTGCACAGGTACCTTCTAAGATATTAAAACTCCCTCTGCTTGCTTCTAGCCTTCATTGACTTTAAATCAGTGGTCTTTTTATTATTTTTTTTTTAAATATGGAGCAGTTTGTAATGCTACAAGCTATGCACTAAAATTGCCTTTTTGGAATATTTCTCTGTCTTAAGGGAGTTGTGGAGAACACAAGAGGCAGATCAGGCCATAGTGTCCAAGATATTACATAAACAGCAATGCACTATTAAGACCTCAAAGTGCATTTACTTGAAAAGATGCAAACAATTCTCAAAATAAAGGCAGCATTATAGAATTTTGTAGACTTGAGTGACACTTTAACTTGTAATGCTGAGAGATGGAGAATCTGTATAATCTTTTAAAATCTCTGTTTGTCATCTCTAATGAAATATGTCATCTAAAAGACATATTTCACTATTTTTGAATTGCTAAAATGTGTAGTATTGAGTGTTTCTTTCAGTTGAAATTATTTCATTGAAATACTTAGCTTCTAGATAGGAAAAAATCAACTTCCAGCAAGCTAGGCAAATATCTATGCATTTAGGAGTGTGTGGGGGTAAAAAAAAATGCCCAGCATTATTTTTAGAGGAAGGAACAGTGTATATATTCTAGTTCTCCAAGCAAAAACAGAAGTGTTCAAAGATACTTAAAGCAACAGCTTGTGAATTGCAGATAACTTTTTCCCCACTCCAAGGTCTTCCATTTTAATGCGTAAGAATATCCTGAGTTGTTTTAAATATTTATAGTTATAGTATTGGAAGTGATGTAGATCCTGTAGTTCAGACAATCATCTAGATTCCAGTGCTGAGAAAGGAAGGAATTTTCTTTCTTGAAAATGTTCATATTTGCTTCTGAATTGTATGTATTTTCACTAATCCTTTGCAGCACCTTGTGTTGATCAACAAACAGAAACAAAATACTGACATAAACTACTGTTATAAGAAAAATGATTTCTGAGTAAAAGGACAGATTCTTGATGATAGCATTTACTTAAATATTTGATAGCTTCTTTAGCAGAGCCTTTTATATTATTTGTTGACATAGCACTGTTAAAAACAACATTAAATTTAAATATATTTGGTGTTTGGACTTCGTATTCTAATTGCCTTTAAATCTTTCTTTTCTGTACAGTTAACAAATATTTAAGCTCTGAAAATCCACTGTTCTTTGAACTACGTGCCAGATACCTTATTGCCTGTGAACGCATCCCTGAGGCAATGGCTCTTATCAAATCTTGCATAAATCATCCAGATATCAGTAAAGATCTGTATTTCCATCAAGCTCTTTTCACCTGTCTTTATATGTCACCATTAGAAGATCAGCTATTCCAGGAGGTATTGTCAGTATACATTTTTTTTAATGAAGTGGTTCTTGTTGTTTACAAATTGTTGAGAGGAGCGTATGGAACTCTTTATTTTTGTAGAAGCAAATGTCATAAAATCAGGCAACTACATTGGTATTGCTTAATTTAGTGCGGGCTTAAGCTCTGGAAAGATAAATGTAAGTGCCTACAAATCTTGTTGACCTAAATGCAATTTTTTTGGTCAAGTTTACTTAGATATATTCCCAAAGTAACTTAAGGCATTAAAATTTTGTAACTTCAGTTTACTGACTGTTATTTCACTGTTGACTATTATTGTATCAAAACCACTTGAGCCTACTTGATGTTGGTCCAGTGTTTTATAGATGATAGTTTTGTCGGTTTTGAAGTTTCTTTAATGTTGCCCCAGTACGTAAAATGACATCCTCTGTCTAAATGTGGTTCTACTTTTACCACTGATAGCACTTACTGGAAAAAAATACTTTTCTTAACCTTGTTTTAAGAATGAACTATCGTTATTCAAAAAAATGCTTTTGTGTAGTCTTTTAATTACTCAGTTATTCTGACTGTCATTATTCTAAGAATCTAAAAGAGCTCTAAATCTTTCCAAAGTCTCTATTTGCAGACCTACACAAAAGCTGTTCCAAAGAAATAATAGCAGTTCCTGAAGTTTGCAATGGCTTCTTTAATATAGTGAGGTCTGATAGGCTTTTTATTTTGTATTAGCAAATTTATCTAAATTGATTTTATTTTAATTGTATAGCACTTGTTGAGGACTGATTGCAAGAGTGGAATTGAGATCATCTGCAACACTGAAAAAGAAGGGAAGACTACCTTAGCCTTACAACTATGTGAATCGTTCCTAGTCCCACAGCTCCAAAATGGGGACATGTATTGTATATGGTAAATACTTTATTTCTGGTGAAGCAGCTTAGCAGATAATAAATGCTTAATGCCAAAATGAAATTCATCTGACTTTGAGATGTAGTTTAAGTTTAAAAAACAGATAATACATGACTTTTAAACGTTCCTAGTACATCTGTTTTACCTGTTGCCTTTTCACACAGTCTTGTCCAGTGGTGTTCTACATAGTACCTAGCCCTAGTTAACTGCTTCAAAGTAACAGAAGAGTGAGCCTTTAGATACACTAGGCTGTGAATAAATACCTATAAATATGGTATTTATTATTAGCAAAGTGTAACAGTAAGCAGTGTGTAGACTCTTGCAATGCAGATATTTCCTTGTCCAGCTAGTTAGATCACGCTACTTATAATAACCAAACTATTATGTCACAAATGTGTCTAAAACAAATATATATTTTTCAAAGTATGCTATGAATTATGCCCACTTCTATATTGTGACTCTGTTTATGAAGTAATTCAGAATATTCTGGGAAAGGATTAAGAATGAAAAGATTAACAATGTCTTTATATACACTGAATCAACTTGATAGTTGGACACTTGTGGCTAATATGCATTTTCTGAAGAGGTGTCAAAACAAATTTCTTCATTGCCAGAACTGAAAAATGTCTGAGGAAGTTAATGCTTACATTTAGCCTCTATAATTTCTTTACCTGAAGTAATGTCTGCATATCTTGATTAAAGTATGATTAATTTGTCTGATTATGTAGTTGAAAGGCTTAGCAAAGATCTGAAGTTTTTCAATCAACGGAGATCAAATTACTGATATGTATAGCTGGTTTTAACATGGAGTCTAAAATCTATAAAGCCATTTCACTGTTTACAGATTTAAGGAAACTGAACATCTCTCTTTATCTAGAGAAAGTAATGAAGATCAGACATGCTGAAACAAGTGTTATTTCATTAATAAAACTTTACATTAACTATTGGACAAGTAGTTGATTGCATTGAATCAACCTTTGGAAATCTCATGACATAAAATTATAACATGATATATTTGCAAAACCTAGTTATTCTGTGGCATTTTTCATTGAATTGTTCCCCCAAAAAAGGTGGCCATTACTGTCCCCATGAGACAGACAAAGTTCAATCAAAACAGGTACATAGCTTTTCCGAGCCCACTGTTAGAATGTAATCTGATTTTGCAGATTCCTTCCCAAATGCTGCATCTCCTGAGTTCCTGCTTGTTAGGAAATCTGTGAATGTAACCTATTAATTACATGGTTAGTGCTTTCAGTCTCAGGGGTTCAGTCTTTTAAGAAATGAACTGTAAATATTGGTATTAGACTTGCTTTTCATCTTCTGTTGTAATAAGATACGTGTTAACCTTTGTTCATGCCCAGTTGATTTTCAAGTTTTGCATCAGCCATTTTGAAGCAAGATGTCTGCCCTTATGTTCTGGTAAAGCAGGCATCAACAGTGAAATTCCTAACCAGAAGAGACTAAACTACTGTTTAGTATCTGTTTATCAAGAAAATAATTTTTGTAACTCTTTTAATCTTCCGAATATAAAACTTGTTGATCTTTTAGAGTTTAGAGCAGTTATGTCTATGTAGCTAGAACAGCACTTGGGTTCTTTACAAATGTTGAACAATGTTGATTGTATACCCTACAAGAGAAATATGGGTGATGTTTAATAGGTAATGTAAGACAGGACAAAGCTTGTGAAGCAATCAAGTAAGACTAATACTGTTCAAGTTTTGGAAAAAGTAGGAGTCAAGTTAAGTTAACCCACAACGTGTTTTCCCCAGAGAAGATTTTTATGTCCTCAGCACAGCATAAGTCATGTCGCCTTGTTTGGAACTGTTGACCTTACAGTTCCAGCAGCAGCCACTACTAGCAAAGATTAGATAACCAAAATAGATTAGAAAGCTGTAAATAGCAGGTATTGGTTACTGCTTTGTGTGAAACAGCCTGTATGAATTCAGTCTTTGAGCTGAAACCATTAGCTCTCATGATTCCAGAGGAAGTTGGACTTTAAGCAGATCTGTCACAAAACTTTACAATTTTCTAGATTCAGATCATCTGAATTATTTTTCTGAAGTTAAAGCGTGCTGATAAACAGCTTACAAAAAAAAAGTTGTACTTGGTCTCATTAGAAATATTTGTGTACAAGGTTACTGGTCAGAAGTAAGTCCATGATGACATGATTGAAGACTTTCTAGTATCAAGAAGTCATCTTTCCCCAGGAAGATGGAATTTTGATGGAACAGCCATAGCAGAACAGCTTGCCTTTTCTGCCAGACAGTATTTAAATGAAGTTTTGGCTGTTTTCAAGTGATTCCTGTTCAGTAAGTCAAGGAATTCCTTTGCACACTTTCAGTCAGTCTTTGGCCTTTAGGTAGTTTTGGTGATTCGGGTAACAGTGTTCAGCATGTACATTTTGGTAAAGTATGTAATCAATGCTCAAGGAAGTAGCTATCAAACTGAGTCTATCTCAAATATCGTCTGTAATGTGGTCAGACATAGAGTCCAACCAGCAGTTTATGAATGCTTTACATAACAATTCATAATAATTATTAAAGTCAGAAATGTGCCTGAGAAGAAGGCTTCATGTCTGTGGAGGAATAGACCTAAAATATTTTACATCAGGGTCTAGTTTAGTTGAGTGGTGATTAAACTGATGGCTTGCTCTTCACCCATGGAGCTGCTCCTTCTTTCAGTTTGCTCCATTCCTTTTTCATCTCTTTCCTTGTGCCAGCCCTTACACTTGTATGAACAAATTGCATGCCACTTAAACCACTAATCTATCATCAAAGTAATTTTGAGTTTTCCCTGGGATTAGTGTTGAGATGGCTTGTCTAAAATAGTATGAGACAAAGCAGAGGAAAGATGAGAAGCATCTGCTATTCATCTTAATGTTAATAAGCAGTGAGTTTAAGCTGCATTACTAAACAGCATCCTTAGCAAAAGTGATCTTTTCTTTCTTTTTGTACTTTAAATTGTGACTTTTACTGAACTTTTATGAATGGTTTGGTCCCAAAAGACTCAAACTTTTTTAAAACTTCTGTGGATAGTTTGCAAAGAGACTTCAAGAAGATAAATAACCATTCTGGTAAAGGCAGAGGCAAACAGTTTGTATCCTTAGCAAGCCTGTAAGACTAATTTTGTGGATAGAACTTGTTTTGTAGTGTTTACCCTGTTTAAGCATGATCTTTCTTTCAAATTCAGTTTTTTGGGGATGTGAATGAAATAAAACAATCAAGATTTCATGTCTGGCTCAATTAGCACTTAAAATGTCAAGCAGAATATGGAGCTGTCCTAAATTTAAAAGTGAAGTTGGTGTTCTGTCATAGTCAATGCTGTCACTTCTCTTCATGCAGGCATTGACTGCGTTAGGACAAGCTTAATTTCAGAAAGTGTGTAAGATTTATATCTGGCACAGACTAGGGTCTCTTGAATATCAGCCAAGTATTTTGTCAGGAACTGTTTGCTTTTCCTGAGGGAGGAGGTTGGTGGAAGGAAAACAAGTATCTTCCTTCAGAGGATGGAAGTTACTTGGTCTCCTTTTTTCATTGTGATGTTATAATGGGATTTTTGCCTGGTCTTAACCTCATTGACTCCTGTGTAAAATCTTTGATGGGACGGCAAATAACTAAGGGTTAGATCTGTTTGCCTGTAAAAGTCCCTGAATTTAAGAGCACAGAACTTTTTACAGGCTGTAGATCTCAGTCAGCAATACTTTATAGACTAAACACATTGCCTGTGTACAAGCTCAGCTGCAGGAGTTTGACAATCTATTCTTACATTTCTTTGTGTCAGTTAGAAATGTTGATTGATACAGATGTATGAATAGCAGTAGAGTCTGATACTTACATATAACTGCTGTTGGCTAGAAAGTTCGATTATGACAGAAGTCAAAAAATGAAATGGTTTTCTAGTATGTGTAACAGGAGAACAATACTTCCTGTCAGTGGACCATACATACTGGAGACTAGGTTTTTACAACGCTCATGTTTTCCACATCTAGCACGTCTTTTCCAGAAGGATTCCTCGTTCTTAGAGTATAAGTAACTTAATCCCAAAAGAAATCTGGAGCATGTCCAGAACTTGCTCTTCAGCCTGACGTTTACTGTCGGCGGTGTAAAGAGCTGCATGGTGTAGCATCTGAGTTTATTATGCGGTTCTCTGATACTAAACAGAATACATTAATATTTTGTTGCATATTTAATTGGCTCGGTGATAGGAGATACCCTGACTGCTTTAACAAAGTGATTAAGTTGCATTTTCCATTGTGTGCATTGTGTACAGTTGTTTTGTTAATTGGTTTTAAGCCCTCAAATACGAGTTTAGTTGCAGAATATGCACCTCATTGGTCTTTGTATTACAGCAAGCTTAGTGATAGAGTTCTTTAAAACTCAACTTAATCAAAATATTTTGTTCTGTACTTTTAGGGACCTGATCTTCATTTGGAGTAAACTACAGCTTAAATCTAACCCCTCAAAACAAGTATTTGTCGACCAGTGCTACCAGCTTTTAAGAATTGCTACAAATGTCAGAGTAATTTTTCCTTTCATGAAAGTCATTAAGGATGAAGTAAGTTTTGTTTTGTTTTTTTCTTTTTTCTACCCCTTCCCTTCAATCTTTTTGTTACTAATAAAAGTGAAGAGAAATTATGTTTGTGTTGTGTAGTGGCCGCTTCTTGTAGAAGGTCAAGAGGGGACAGGGAAGGACATAAAATAAAAGCTTTGTCAGGTTCTAGAATGCCTGTTGATACTATGGTTGTCATTGATCTGTAGTGCATTTTTATGACTTTTTAGACTGAATTCTGTTGAGTAAGTTTTTCCTTCTATCTGCAGAAAATTTGAGCAATGTCATCCTGCAGGGAAACAAGTGGGGAAACTGCTAAGAAATGAGGAAATGCGAAAGATTTCTTGTCTGTTTTAAGCCAGGCTCTTTATGGAACGAGGAATTTTTTAATACCCATATTTTCTGTCTGCCCCTCACTCTTGTTAAGTTCTGAATTTTTCCACCAGTTCTAACCAGATGTGAAAGTGCTTAACGTGGCATAAAGGAAGAGCTAGTCTAAGGCGACATAATTTTGCTTCAGACCAATGTGCTATATTTCAATGTAACGTGTTAGTCTTACTTCATGAGCAACTGCGGAAAATGTAAAATGTGATCCTTTGCATTCAGGAGTGCTAGCTGATTGCAAGCAAATGTTGCTTTTTATCATTGGCCTGGTTGAACAGAGCTTTTCCATATTCTGCACCCTAAATATTTGGGTAAACAAATTAGAAATTATTTTGTTAAGGGTGCTGTTCTGCAGTTCTGATCTGCTGTTGTTCAAGGTTTTAATCTCAGTATGTATTCTAAAATGCTCCTGGTAACATGAATAACTTGATGTAGTAGCTTTAGGAAGAGTTGCATCTTATTTGTATTTGCATCTCAGTGATAAAATTTTATTTAATAACCCACTGTAACACACATTTAAATGTAGGTAGATTCTAATTATTCGTACACTTCCCTGAAACTCTTCTTTCTTTAATCTGCCATATGTTGGGCAGCATGTTTCTGAACATCCCTCCCAAATGTAAGTTCAAGAGAAGGCCCCAACCTTAAGCGTGGAAAGGGAAATATAGCTCATCGATTCTGAAATGTCAGGCTTGGTAAAATGCTTGGCCATGGGTTGTTATGGTTTTCTTGGTGGTCATTGTTGAAAATCAAGGGCAATATTGTACAGCTTGTATTTTTCTGTGATGCAAGTTAAGTAAATTAAAGCAGGGACAAAATGCAGAGTAACTGTAGAACTGTAGTGGGAAACAGCCTAGTTAATGTGCAGATTAGAAGATACTGTCATTCATTGTTTAAACATTGTTTTAAAATGCACATGACTTCAAATAATCTTTACAAGTAGCATGCTTTCTGAACTCCTAAGTATTTTGCAAGTAGACAAATATAAATACATGGGATATTGATGTTTGGGCATTGTTTATAGTATTGTCAGCCCCCCTCCCACCTTCAGATTTTTTTTTTGACTTCCAAGCTGTAGACTTCTATAATCCCATAAGGAAAGTAACTTTATACAGTACTGCATGCTGTAATTTCCTTTCTGCAGGTCGGTGAGGATGGTCTTCAGATATGTGTTGAGATATGTGGATGTGCCCTGCAGTTGGACCTCCGTGAAGATCCCAGTATGAAAAGTCTTATTTACAAAGCAATTGCTCACTTTCTGCCAAATGACTTGGAGATCCTCAGAATCTGTGCGCTTTCGATCTTTTTTCTTGAACGCACCTTAGAATCTTACTACACTGTTGAACATTTATATAAATGTGCAGATGAAGAATACAATGAATGCACTAGTTCTGTTCAAAACCGTGTACGTTTTGAATTGCTTCCAATTTTGAAAAAAGGTCTGTTTTTTGATCCTGAGTTTTGGAATTTCTTGATGATCAAGCAGAACTGTTTAGCATTATTGGGGGATAAAGCCTTTGTAGGCTTAAATGAAAGTACACTGGAAAACTCTACTGTAAATGTAGAGAAGCTAACGGAGTACAGGGCTCTGAGTGAGGAGCATGTCTGTCCACCAGATGTAAGCAATGGGGAGCTTGACTCTGAAGCCCAGTCCAAAGGTAATGCCAAAAAGAACCACGAAGCTCTTGAAGCATCTAAAATGTTGGATAATACTGTACCAAGCCACCGCTGTGTGATATGCAACAAGGAATTCCTTGGTGATCACATTGTGAGGCATGCACAAGCTCACCAAAAAAAGGGCAGCTTTTCCTGTGTACTTTGCACCAGAAAATTCAGGCAAAAGGGACTCATGCTGAAGCACTTAAAGAATCATGTCAGAAAGATAGAAAGGCAACATCTTGCTGCGGTTCTTGAGGCTGATCAGCAGGCCCCTGTTTTAAATGAACTAGAATGTTCTGATGCTTCTCCCTCTCTTGAAAATGGGAATTCTGGTGGTCCTAAAGAAGAGGAACCAGCGATTGCAATAGCTCCGAGTGCAGTTGCGGAAGAGGAGAATGCTGAACAGGTATTTGATGCAGTAGAAAACCATCTAAGTGACCAGGATGATGTTACTGAAAACAGTAGTTGTGACAGCTGCTTTAATAATATTCCTGATGCTTTAAGTACAGAAAGTTTGCCTGAAGATGATGAGAGCTCCAGTAAAGAGTCACCTATTCTACATAAAGTGAATGGAGCTTTTTGTCCTCAAAAAGATATTGATGCTATGGATCAAGAAGGAAGCTTTAAGTGCCCTGCTAATGGTTGTGCTAGAGCATTTAAAAAGATAAGATTCCTCAATAAACACGCCAGAAAAGCTCATCCAACTGATTTGAAGGTGCAGCAACATATAATGAAATGGAATAAAGGAAAATGTCGGTTCTGTCAGAGAAAATTTGCTGATTCCCAACATTTTATAGACCACCTGAAGAGACACGTGTATCCAAATGTTTACTTTTGTTTACACTTTAATTGTAATCAGAGATTTAAGCTGTCAACTGAGCTTGCAGAGCATACAAAAAGTCATAATGTTTTTAAAGCTCAGTGTAATTTTGCAGAGTGCTGTGAGCTATTTGAGGAGCTCCCTTTGCTGTATGAACATGAGGCTCAGCATTATTTAAATAAAACTCCGGAATGCTCAGAAGATGCAAGTGAAAAAGATTCTTCAGATGACCCTTCAGAACTTTGTGGTTACCAAGATGATGACGAATCCATTAATGAAAAAGAAACCGTAGAGTTACCAATTCCAACTTGGAAGTCAAGGAAGGATTCTACAGAACCAAAGACATACATTCAAAGTGTAGAGAAAAAAGCAAACAATGTAATTCAGAACGGAAATGAAAGTTCATCTGAGGGGAGCGCTACAGTTTCGGTAGACCAAAAGACACCTGTGTTACAGCCAAATCCTGAGAACTGTAATGCTGTCAGTGACCAACTAGTCAATGGGCACAGCGACCCAGATCAGACATCATCAAAGTCATCAGAAACGCCTTTGGACAGAGTGGCAGATGAAACAAGGACAGAGAATGGGTCAGTGTTACCTGTGTTACAGAACTGTCATGATATACCACAGAATAATGCTGCTGCCTCACAATTACCTTCTAAACCAAATCAGACAACAGAGAATACTTCGTATGGTGTCATCTTAACAAAACCATATGTTAGACCCTTGCCTCCAAGTTACCTTGATGAACGATACATTAGTATGCCAAAACGTAGAAAAATTTTGACTGATAAAGTAGATGCTCACTCTGAACAAGACAAATTTTGTAGCAAATCAACAGAAAGATTTAGATGTGGCAACTGCTTGACCATCTACTGTAATTCAGAAGCACTTGAGGCTCACCTTGCACAAAAGAAGTGTCAGACGCTCTTTGGATTCGATTCAGATGATGAAAGTAAGTCTTATAGTCCTTCTGGGTGGGTGGGTTGGTTGGTTTGTTTGGAGGCAAATACCGACCAGATAGTGGTCCTTGAAAACAGGCAACGTGATAGGCCTGGCAGGACATGTACAACTTCTGAGCAGTTGTAATGTGCTAGAATTCAAAGAGAGGAAGGTCACTGAAATCAATAGTGACCCAAACATTGGAACACAATATTGTACTAACTTGGAAGGTCAAATTAGACATGTTGTTTAGAATTAGCAAGAGGTGGTGAAAATTGGTGGGCAGCTCTAAGGGAAAGATTTCTTATAAAACAGTGAAGAGTATTTCAGCCTGTCTGTCTTTGTGTGTTAGAAACTACACATTGGAACATGTGAGACGTGTGAGCAGTGTTCCAAAAGGAGGGATGATTTACATTGGGAACAAAATGAAGACTAACCTATGCATTCTATTTCACAGGTGCCTGATTCAACATTGTGGGGAAAATGTATCAAACAAGGAGTGGTGTAAGAACACTACATGAAGAAGCAGCAGTTTGTTTCCCAGTTGGCCTTAAATCATAAAGCAGTCTCAAATTAATAAAGAAAAACATGACCTTGATAAAGACAAAGCACATTTTCTAGACAGAACTCACAGAGGAATAATAGGAGCTCTGCAGTTTTTGAGTCCAGAAAGGTTGCTACGCAATCCCCAAAGTACCAGTTATCCAAAAAGCCACATCCATTTCAAATGCATAATTGGAGCTTCGCGGCACAGTCTTTCTAGCACAAAGGTGTAAAGAAAACAACGCATACAGCTGAGCAGGCAGAGAAAGCATAGGTATTGATTCCCTTGTGGAAATAAAAACAGCTGGTTCTTTAAGCTACTCTAGATTAAAAAAAAAAAAAAAAGTGTGATTAAAGGCTGTCTATCCACACAGCTTAGAAGGAGTCTTTCAAGAAGGTGTCACTTTATGATGAAACAAGTAAGAAATGCGTACAGGAACCAAACATTGTTTTTTCAGAGTTTGAGTATGTGATTCCATCATATGCTAAAATGAGTGGAACTTTATTAAATAAACTTGTACTCAGAATCCAAAGGAGGAATGTAGAAAGAAATCTAAGATGGATGGAAAGCTCTCATGTCAAAACCAATAAATAACAAAACATCAAAAAATCTTGAAGTACAGAGCATGCAAAGAAAAAGTGCATTGATGTGATATTAAGTTCTGCACAGTGGAAATCAGATGCATGCAAGAGAAGCCCTTTTCATGGCTATAGTTACAGTACATGTTGAGTGTCCCGTAAAACATCTGTTTTAGGTGCAGGAAGACTAATACAAGCAGTACATGCAAAAGTTGTGTAGATACTATCAGAAGCAGACTGAAAAAATGCAGAATGTGCAGGGGGGTAGATGTGCACTACAGGACAGAGTTAAATGATTTTATACAAATGCAGAGGTGCTTTTTAGCTGTTGGTATGATTGAAAAGAACTTGAGAAGGCTTCTTTTATAATAAAGGGGAAATAATGAAGACAGACAAAACCAGAGCATGCATGTCAAGTTAGGAAAGATCTGGAAGAGCTTGTTTCCACATGTGTGGTATTACATAATGGTGGTTCATCACAGCTCAGTACTGTAACAAATTATTTACTGTCTAAAGGGAGGGAGGAAAACACATCAGCTCAGCCTTAAGACATAGTACAGCATCTCTTGAAAAGATAAGCTTTCCTAGAAGTTAGTGAAGGACTTAGTTCAGTGTTAAGCACTTTATCCAGCAACTGACTGTTCATAAAAACAATCAGAAAGATGTTGTGAAGATAAGAAATTTGAGTCTTTCACTTCTATGCATCTCATCGAAAGACAGGAGGTTTAGAAACCAAAAAGATGCTGTTGTAGTTTTCAATTTTCATGCCCCAAACAGAGTTGTGGCAAACATGCAGATTGTTTAATTACTGTGCTAATTTATGCTCTGATAACTATCATATACTGCCTTGCCACCATAAAAAGTTTTTTGAGATCCTGTTATGTGCAATTAGGTGAAAATTTTCATGTGATCCTAGCCACAAAGCCTAATGATGAAAAATGGTGTGTAAGGATGGAATCATCACAGAAATGTAGGACAGAAAGGACCAACTGTTCCTGGTCAGCTGGTTTGCTTATTGACTAGTTCATCTCAATGTATGGATGGTGTAGTAGGATGATCAATTTGCTTAAATCAACAGATACACAAAAATTCAAAATAAAAAAGTAAAAAATCAAGGCATAAATAGATCTGTTCATTGTAGCAATGGCTCACACCTGTAAACCTAAGGATTTCATTGTAAAATAGGCTGTTAAGTAGTTCTGGAACTTCCTAGTTCAGTAATGCCTCTGCTAATAATTCTCTGTGAAATTACAGGTATTTGCATTAATTCTGCTTTTTTTCCTCTCCGGAGAGGTAAAAACGCAAATTTCAAGTCACGCTTTTTCTAAATTCTAGAAAAATTTTGCCTTAATTTTGAGTTGGATTAACATAAAAGGTTATAAAATTATGATCACAGGTATGTGTACATTACATTAATACCAATGGCTGGCCCACTTTGAGAGATCTTTATGACATTTGAGGCACCAAAGAATTTTTTTTCGCAGTTGCAGAAAAGTGATTTAAATTCATCATTCATATATATTACATACACACTATATATAAATATTTACATATATAAATACATGAACATTTTTTCAACATAAGGGGGACTGTCTCAGCCAAATGCACTTTCACATTTTTCTTGCTTCAAATTATCAATTATTTTTTAAGGACCCGATTACCATCTTGAATGTTCCTAGGTTCCCCTTTCTTTGCTTAACATCGCTAATCAGTTAAATTTGCTTAGGTGTATTTGGAAAAAAAAAAAAAAAGACAATTATCAAGTATTATGGCTTTAAAAATCCGAGAACTCATTGAATAAGATATGACAAATGTTTGTGTAAAATCTTTTAAGTGTACCTTTAATCTTTGGTGCTTTTTACCTTTTCCTGGAGCTCCGTGTATTTGAAGATGCTTTAAAAACATAATTAAGACTTGTGTTTTTTTTCTTTTGGTTTAAAGTGTGTAGATAAATGCATCTATGTACATGCATAAACTGTGACCATAATTTTTTGTACCTGTATTAAACTCATTTTTGTTCAAAAATGCTGTTCTTGGACACCACCATTTGTTTATACCACATGTTCAGAATACACACTTCAGAGATCTGGAATACTGAGTTCTAATGTAGGTGAATATTACGTCACCTAACACCTATCAGAAATATATTAAATTGAAGTAGCAAGTGGGTTGTAACACTTTTGTTTTCAGTAATGATTTTACTTCAAAAAACACTGTATTTTCTTTAAACTGTTCTCGATTACCTGTTGGTATTCTCAGATAGTTTTGGAATGAAGCAACTTTAATTAGGAGCCGACAGATACTTTAAATGTGTGTGGGATAATTCTACATGCTTTTTTTTAGGATTCTTTAGTATGTTGAGTATCCTATTAATAAGCCTGCAACTTTTAGGGCTGAAAAAAGGTTCCAAGTCCAGAATTGAAAGGTTTTGTCCCAGGCATTAAGCATTGTGATATAATGGGAAATAATTCATCAGGATATATCACTTTGATTCAATAAACACTGAAGTATGTGTGTAATGTAAGCATGCAAATTTGTTAAAGTCACCTGAAGTTACACATGAACATGGGAGCTTTGCTGGATCAAAGTTTGTGCATTTCATTGCTGATAATTATATTTTAATAATGTTCCTTCAGGTGGCTTTAACTTGGATTTAAACTTTCCTTTTAAGATTGTTTATTCTAACCTTGTTACAGTTCACTGCAGAGATCATACCAGTTCAAATTTTCAAAGAGTTGCCGCTTTGTAGGCACCTTTCATGGAAAAAATAAAAATTGAAAGTGGTCATATCTGTGGGGGAAAGGTCACTGGTACTTTGGTTATTTAGCCATATTCATTGAAACTATATAAATTGTATAGTTTGGATAATTTATAACATTAAACTTTGTGATTTTTAATATCACATTGAAGGTTCAGCTGTACTCATTTCTTTTGTTGTTTAACACCAGTGGTATGGACAAAAGACTCAAAGAGGGTGGTAGTGTTACTCTTTTCTTAATTTATTTGGTACTGTATAACACCTTTCTGATTAAATGCAGCGTATGCATTTTGGGACTCTGTTAATTTGTAAAAGCTGTTACAGGTTCAGCAAGAAAGGAAATTTGTGCTTCCTTGTTGAATGTTAAATTATTTTACTTTGCATTTTATATAAGAGTACAAATTAAAACTGAGCCATCAAACTGCAATAAATCAACAGTAGTGTTTCATTTTAAAAACTTTTTTGTACTGTACATAGGTTTGTTCAATAAAACATTGTCTTTGTTGTTGATAGAAATTGATCTTGTCCTTTGGGGAATCACTTTGAAAATACTGCTGCAATGTTTTTAAGTTATTGTGTAATGTGTGTGTAATTGCTTATCACCTGTTTGAAGCTGCCAGGTCTTGATGTTCAGATTTTAATAGACTAAGTCTATTCAGGAGTATCTAAGAATATCAAAGATGACCGAGGAAATTAAAACAGACTACTGGTTCTAGGAAGATTGGGATCTCTAAGTCACTATTTATTTAAATAAGTCTTCAAGAAGTCACAGTATTACAAGTTCTGTAAAACCACTTACTGCTGAAGAGAGAAGCATGTCTGTGAGGGAGAGGATTAGCTGGTTTTGTTCATCAGTCTGAAATGCATGCTACTGCAGAAAAAGCTTCAATCAGGAGTAGGAGTTGAACCTTATTAGACACTAAGCAACCCGCTTGTTGGGTTTGAGTTGCTCTGATCACCTTCAAAAAGGGTTGTTTATTTAAATAGTCAACCAAATGCCTTGGGAACAGGACTTAACTAGTGCATATAAGTAATTTACGGGCATCATGTACTGTCTGCTTGATGCACTCCAACAGAGGGAATCAATCAGAATGCACAGGCAAATGGAAGGCTGTTGAGTAATTGGCCTAGGATCTCAGGGAAGGATGGGTGGTTTTTGACATTTCTGACCTGGCGGGAGAGCGGTCACCCACTTAATGTATGTTAATGTGCACGTAGAGAATAGCGTAAGGTTGGCATGACAGATAGAAGTAGTAAAGCTTGAAAGGCATATATTAAAGCTTGCAAGGGAAATCTGGGGTGGTCAAACAAATCTGTGGACCAGTGTTCATTTTATTGTGGCTTTTATGGTGTCGAGGGGAGAACATCCTCCCTTGGTGGACAGCAGCATCAGAATGAGGGCTAACCCCTCAGCTATTGTGCCAGTGCTAAGATCTCTCTGCTTCAAGTTGTCTGTTTTTCTCCATCATAAAATGGTTAAAATCCTTCAGTGACTCTGTGCTACATGCACCAAATGCCTCTAGAGAAGGCTGCTTGGTGTGAATGTACAGAGCTGAGCCTCAGCTGCCTTCATGAGCTTGTTTGCTTCTGGTAATGCTGCTGCTGCTGGGGATGGTAACTTCTGGTGTGATGCATGCCTTTCTGTTGCCGTGTTGTATCCACTCAATGCTGTAGTCCAGAGATAAAGGCAGCCTAATCACTTCAGCTTCAGAAAAGTTCAGAACTGCTCTCTGGAAATGCTGGCTTGTTTATTGTTCACTGTCCTGTACATTCATTGTGGGGTTTGATTTCAGATTATGACTGTCCTCTGCAAAATTTTGAGTGGTGACTTTTGTGTAACCTTGGCTGCAAGCTTGCTTTTATTTTCCGCATCGTCTAATCTTGACAAGGCTTGACAAGGTCCTTGCCCCCCCCCCCAAAACAAACAAACAAACAAAAAAACAATTTTACATAAGGGCGAGGGTTCTCAAATCAGTACTATGGCATGTGCACATTGCAGGTGAAATGTTTACCTAAATGGGAATGTGTATACCGTGTATGTATAAGGTACTTGGTAAATTCACTGCCGCGTATGTTAGCATACCAGCTGTCAGGGTTCATGGATTTTTAATTCCTTTGGCACGCTAATATTTCGGGCAGGAGTAAACTTAAGGGCTCGGCTGCATCTTCACCGGAAGGCCCACGGTGCTGCCGGGCGGAACTCAAGTGCCAGCCGTCGTTTCCACCCGGCGCCTTGTGGCCAACGGGCGGGGCGGTGCTGGGGGACCGCGCGGGGCGCCGTACCGGAAGCGGCGGTCGCTAGGGCCCGCCGTCGCTAAGGGCCCGAGCCGGGAAACGGCTGCGGCTGGGCCTGGTGCGGGCCGGGCCGGGCCGGGCCTGGCCATGGCCGCGGCGGGGCTGAGCGAGCGGGAGCAGGCCGGGTGCCGCCAGCTGCTCGAGCTGCTGGGCACCGAGGAGCTGATGGCGCTGACGGACACCATCACCAACCGCCTGGTCCACCCGGAGAACCGCCAAGGTGCCCGCAGCCCCCCCTCCACCCCGGGCCGGGGGTGGTGTGTGGGGAGCTGGGCGCCGGCGGGATGCGGCCCTCTGTGCCCCTCCGGCTGGGGGCTTCGGGCACGGCCCTGCCTGGTTCCTCCTTTGGTGGGAGGAGGTCTGCACGGACAGGGCCGGGGCTGGCTGCGGGGAGCGGCCGTGTTCTGGTTGCGCCTCGGAGCTTGACGTTCGTGTCTAATTCCTGAAACTGAAACCCGTACCTGCGTTACGGAAGGCTGCGCTGTGCGGTGCCCTGTAACATGCTCATCCAAAAACCCCGAATATGCTTCTTTTGCGGTATAGTGCAGACCACTAAGTTTTGCCAAACTTGTTTCTTCAGAAGTTCATATGCCTGCAGTTTTTCTTCTTGCGTTTTTTTTTTCTACTTTTGTAGTGGTTATAGGGTAAAATAAAAGATGAAATAATTTTGTACTTTAGCTCATAGCCTTTTCATATTTCAGCAGTTTTTATAAGTGTTGTTAAGTGTCTGATCTCAGTTTAGGTGAGGACTGGCTACCACAACTACCTTACATTGAATTTTAGCTTGTCTTCATAATTTTGCTACGGAATCTCACAGCTGGACGTTTCTGAAAGTTACATTTCAGTGCACCATCGTTGTATTACGAAGTGTGACATTTCTTATGAACCTGGGATTACAAATGTGACTAGCACGGAGGTAGAACAGATTTGATTCCACTTCCATCATCCTTCAGGAGCGCAGAGGGAACCTCCTTTTCACAAACAATTATTAATTGTTTGAAAAACAGTGAACTTCTGGTACTAGAATTGTTGTTCAGCATGTGAGAAATCAGAGGTTACCTCTCTGCGTTTCTTTTAATTTTCTGTTCCCAGAAAACATCTGAATACTGGCACATTCATCAAAATAGCAATGTTTTCTGGCTGGATCACATAAACTACCTGTTTGATGCAGAAACTAAGATTCATTTTCCATATTCAGAAGAACAATAACAGATTTGTCTGGTTCTTTCTCTGTGTAATCTTGCCTTCAAGAAGATGGGTAGATGGCTTTTTAAAGAATATTCCAGAGCTCTTCAAATGGAGAAAGAAATTAAACGTAGCTTCTGGTAGCGAAGGTGCTGTATGGCAGCAGGAAGCCCTAATTAGTTTCATGTTACAATCTAATCAACTTAATTTGAAATGAAGACTAGTTGTGTCTGTGAGATTACGGGTGAAATGCATTGTGTACAAGAATCCTTGTACTTCTAGAGGCACTTGAAGTTTCTAAAGAGCTCGAAAATCTCAGCCTACTTAAGGAATATTCATAATTTAATTTGGAAGAAAAAGGTGCATCAAACTCAGAAAATTTTCATCAAACTCAGATAACACGTGGTTCCAAACAGTCCTTGATTCTGGTAATAGGGGTTATAAAGTGGCTAGGTCTTCGGTAAAAACACCACTGGTTCTTAAACATGTTTGGAAGGCTTCAGGTGTTTACTGTGTCTGAGGTGACTTAGATCTAGTTATTCCAGATTTCAGTTTACAAATGAACATGTAACCATTTGCTTTTCACTTAGGTTTGTGTTTTATTAGGAGGCGCTGGTCAGGAGCATAAGAAATAGCAGAAGTTTGTAGTTGGTGAGAGAAGTAACTGTTAACTTCCTTTTCTTCACTTGCAGAAGCCATTAGTGCCATTTTGGTTTACAGCCAAAACGTAGAAGAACTTTTGAAACGAAGAAAAGTCTATCGAGAAACAATTTTTAAATATTTGGCAGTACAAGGAATCGCAGTGCCTCCTTCCTCTGAGAAACATCAACTCATTGCTTATGTAAAGCAGTACTGGGACGGGAAGCTCCTGACAAATGACTCGGAGTCAGGGGAGAGAAAAACACACGCAGAGGTGAGTGCTACTTTCTGAAAGACCCGTGGATGCTTAGCTTGGCTTTTGCAGAATAAATAGTGTAAATGTTGTAATCTGTGTACAGAAGAGGCTCTTCATATGTGTTTAAGAAGATACCGAATCTCTTTTCCTGTTTATTTTTGTTTAATTATACCATTTAAAAGTGTCTGGGCAAGTGCATCGCTTGCAGAGCATAGTCTTCTGCTCCATCTTGCAAAGCATATTAATGCATTTGAACTCTATGTGAAGTCTTCACACTTCTAGTTTTTAAGTTGTACTGACGTAGGGAGTATTGACAGATAATTCTCTGGATTTGAGGACAGCTGAGAACAATGTTAATGTTATAGAAGCCCTGCGTAGCCCGTTGTCAGTTTTTAATGTGATGGATGTAGTCAGAAATTTTACGATGGGCCTGGGATTTTCAGTCTTTGGCAGTACCATCAGTGGGGCACATCCCTGTGTGGAGCAAACAGATGCTATTGGGAGTAGATTGTTGGGTGAAAAGTCTGTCAGTGGCATCTAAAATGCCGTGGGGGAGGGAGGGAACAGAGAAAACGGCTTTTTTGGAAGGGCCCTTGGTCCATTTCTAGAGACAGTGCAATCAAAATAGCTCTGTCTGCAAGCTCTGCTCCTTACGTCCTGCAGTTAATGGGGTGCAGAATAAATTTTTGAGGATTTACATCTCATTGCAATGTGAAGTCTGTAGCAGTGCCAGTTCTATGTCATTTTTACTTGATCTTAGTAACACTTAATGTTGTGAAACTAAGTATGTTTTGGCTATTACAGGTTATTTTGAAGCTCAAAAAAATGGCATGCAGCAAAATCTCTGTGGTGTAATGAACTTTGAGCATTTTATTATTACTGGATCTTTACCATGAAGTTCTAAATAGTCTTGCTCTTTCAGCTATTGTATGCCAGAGACATAATGGACAACAGCCCCACCAGCTGGACTGCTGGAGCTCTGCTGCTGATAATTTAATGCAGCTCTCTCTCTCAGGGATTAATTGATTAAAATTAATGACTTTTTAGCTGAGAATTGCTTTTAAACTAATATTTTGTCTGCATGTTTGGAAAAAAAATGCTCTTGCAAGAACACTTTCCAGTTAGTCACCAATGGTGAAGTTTTGTGATTGAAGGTAAGTAAATTAAATTCTCCGGAGTACTTAAAGACAGCTGTTTTAAATTCATTTTAATTTATTAAATTAAAATTAAATAATTGTTTAAATTCAGCTGTTTTACTTATCATATGCATCTTACTTTGTTTTCTCTTAATTCTTGTGGTCTTCACCGTTTTGAAGACACAGGTAGCAGGAACCTACATAACAGAATGAGGAATTAATTAAAGATTGCTTTTTAACAACTACAGAATTTCTGTACAGAAGCCTCCCAACTTTTCATACTTAATTCTAGGAATAGGTTTTGATCAAAACAACTGTACATTTAGTTTTCGTTCAAAAACCTTGTCACTTTACAGTTGGAGGTCATGTGTCTCTATATTGGAAAGTTTGAGTGATTTTTCTTAAGTAAAAAATGATTGCTATTGTAAACAAACAAAACAAGCAAAAAAAAAACAGAGGATAAGTGTGAACTACTTATATGTAGGAATTAAATGGACCAACAAGATTGTACTTGAGCACCTGATCCCTGCCTTTGTTACAGTGACACTTTTTGGAAAGAAGTGTCTTCTAAACCAAATGTGTTTTTATAGCTGACTTTAAAGCCTTTCTTAAATATTTAATTGCAAAGCGATTAGTTTCCTGACAGTTTATGCCTGATTTTTGCTGTCCCTCTATGTGGGGCCGTAGACCTAACGAGCACTGCAAGGAGTAGACTTCTTTAGCTTAATAGTGTTTAAAAAATACATGATGCAGTGCATACTTATTGATAAAACTCTTGGACTGATTCGCCACCCTCTTGTATGGATTTAGTGACATGATCATTGGTTCCTATCTGATACTTGCTTACGCTAGTTGCTGTGCATTTGACTTCAAAAGTTTACACCCATCACTCTTGGATGAATTCTGGTCTTCTTGTATTAGCAATGTGCTGAAGGCTACAAACATCATCTTCTGGATGATTTCAGCAGTTTTACTGCCACACAGTAAATGCTAAATTCAGGCACATGATCTGGTGAGAAAGTTCTGGAATGCATTAATCCTTTGAATTTCAGTTCTGCTTGGACTAGTTGCATGTTTTGTTAGCATATTGTGCTGTCATGGCTAAAATACCCCATGAATCAGAAGTATTCTGTCAGTTTCAGGTGTTAGGTGGCTGATTCAAAAGGTGATTTCCCTGTAAGTACTTTTTGTTCATATCAGCTGTATGAAGGTGCAGAGAACACCATAATTTGCAAGCTGAAAGGGTAGGAAAAAAAGAAGAGACTGAAGGCAAGATGAAAGAGGGAAAAAAAAAAAAAAGCATATTTGCTAATTTATAGGCACTTTATATTGAATTGGTATCCTTTACTATGAGATTAACTTTTGAGCAAGCTCTGTATCCTTTATCTGTAACATCTTTTGGAAACGTGAAGGCCAGTGTACTTTTTACCCAGAAGATTTTTCTCTCAGTGTGAGAATTCTGGTTTCACAGATTTTTTTAAAAAATACTTCCCCTGCCAAATGGGGAGAACCAGGATTTCCCTCTCAGATTATAAACTGCAGACCAAGACAAACTGAAAGACTGTTCTAACTGTATTTCAAAGAACCTACCCTGATTCTCTAGTTGTTAGATAATTATGATCTTAAAAATACAATCAGATTTCAATGCATTGTTTTTATTCCTTTACATCTCAGAACATTTGAAGGAGACAGAATGTTTAAAAGAAGAATTAAATGAATTTTAGGCTGTTCTAACTGATGAACTCACATATTAATGCTAAATAGTTCTAAGAAAAAATGTTCTTGATTGCAGAGTCATGAAAAGAGATCCAAGTCGGCACAAGATGATGTTCATTATCTAGGAGAAGAATTCTGCCAATGGTTCTTTGGACTCCTGAATTCTCAACATCCTTTGGGAGTTAAATCTGAAGAAAAATGGGGACCACAGCATTTCTGGGAGGATGCCAAACTGAAGTTCTGTTACAACACATTAGAAAAAAACATGGAAGAATACGTTGGTGCAGAAATGGTGAGCCTTCGTCTGCTCTCATTGGTGAAAGAAGAATATCTTCTGTTCAACCCCAATCTGAATGCTGATGGACTGAAATGTGTCATGTCTCGGCATGGCTTAGTACTGGTAGCAGTGGCTGGCACGGTACATAGAGGCAACATCTGTTTGGGCATCTTTGAACAAATTTTTGGACTCATTAGCTGTCCGATCAGAGGGAATACCTGGAAAATAAAAATTGTGAGTCTTAAAATCATTGGACAGAATGCTCTGGAGCCTGGAGTGCAAATTGAAAAACCCTCCATAAAATACGAGTCAAACCAGCTGCAGGAGCTGTTTGATGGGAAAGAACTGGCTGTGCTTGAACCTCATAAATTCTGAGCAGTTCTTCCACAACTGAGGGACTGGTTGGAGGGGGCGGGAAAGCATACAGCACTTGTTGTGCGTGGTTGAATATTGAAATGATTGCAGCCATGCGATGTTGTCTCTTTCTTGAGTCACATTTGCCAGATGACAAGCAGAGATGAAGTATTTTTGCAGGTGATGCTTTTGGGCACCTTTCCAACAGCCAACAAACTTTTCAAAATATTACTTGAGATTACTTTAGATTACTACTCACTAAAGTTAGGAATGAAATTACTTTGGTTATTCTTGCTTACAGAACATGGGTTGCATTTGAATATGGGAAGGCTGCAGTGTGCATTTTTGGCGGGAACAGGCAAAATAATGTGAACGAACATTGCTGCCTTTTATGTTCTGAACATGGTTTCTTCACTAACCAGTAGTAGTAATTTAATGGGACGATGCAGGGAAGTTAGCATTGTTTAATTCTGTTCTGTTAGGTTAAAAGCTTTCCTTTCTCTTACAATTCCAACTCGGAGATGGTTTTCCAGGAATTTGTTTCTAGCACTGACTCTCTTGGATCAAATAGTTTATTCTGGGACTTAAAACAACACTGTCTGAACCAAATGCTGTGATAATTATTTTGTATATACATACAACAGAGATTCTAATATAATAATTGTGATTTTTGTATATTTTCTCAAAAGAGGAGCTTTGTCTACTCCTGGATGCTTTATTACTTTGACTAGAAGTCAATTTGTTAACGGTGGGGATTTACAACAGGAGGTGATATAAAATAAACAAATAATCCAAATACCACTTCCTAGCGTTAATAATTAGCATTGTAGAACTTGACTGCTTTTTACAGCTCTTTTTTATTATGATTATTATTATAAGTTATTAATGGTGAAACCAGATAAAAAATCCTTCTCTAACATTTTGTTTGGATTGTTTGGGAATTTTGTTTAATTTTGTAGCTTCACCAGTACAAGTAGTGAAAAGGGAAACATTCCCTGTAACATGGGAAAAGTTCTTTTCTTTTTCTGACAAACACATCAAGACAATTGGTCAAATTCTGTGTGGATGAGGAGGGAAACAAGAAGTTTTAGGTATGTGATATACCAGGAAGTACCCCAAACTGATTTTTACAAACAGTCTGAATTTAAAGTTCTCTTTAGCAAGCAAGCAAACAAAAAAAAAATAAACTTATTTCTGAGCAGAAGTTCAAATACTGTGTGTTGGAATGTGCATTCTCAATATGTTGAGGTATGGCTTCTTCAGCTACTAATTAATAATAAATAAACATCAACCTAAATTTAAAATACCGGAAGAAGCGGTTGCCTCATATGTGTTGAGAATTGCATTCCTTTTAAGATGAGGACAGAACCCTGCCGAGGGGCCTAACTGGGCACTTTTCAACATTCAGCATGCAGATCTGTGATTCAACATGTTTTGTCTTTTGTGGAAGTGCTGTTTGTAACTGGCCCTGTAATTTCTACTTTAGCCAGGGTGTTAAATTTGAACACGACTAAGGGTGTAGTGTTCATAATTCCTGCAAGTTGATTTGGTGTGGGCTGTCCCCTTCCTCTGTTCAGATGTGTCCTTGCATCCTTGTATCAGCATTAACGACAGTGCTAACTCTGAACGAGAGGGAGTGGGGACTGATCCCAGGGAGAACTAACATCCTTGGAAACTCTTCTGGCTGATCAGCTCCATAACAAGGCTGGCCACATGGGTGCTAGTGCCAGCACAAGGAACAGAGATAAGAATTTAATTTTGTGGTGCCATCCTGAACTTCTCTGGAATTAAATGAGTGATCAAACACCAGTCTTAGTTGATTCTTAAGTTCAAAATGTTCATTCTCAGTTACTTTGAAGTAATGAATGTGAGGAGAATTGTGGTCAATCAGCTTTTTACTAAAGCTTGTTGCTAATGAACTTTTTCTCACACCTTCTGTTTTCCTATGCAAAGGATGCCAAAAATTTTGTGTTTTGCTTTCACAGCCTTGTGACCACTGTGTAAATTCCTGTTCTGTTGCAGAGTGGAGTAGGTGCTGTGTAATTCACTGGTGAGACCTGTTAGTGCTGTTGCTGCTCCTCTGGTGTTGATCAGGCCGGTAAGAACCCGCATAAATAACATTTAGATAGCAGCAGTTATCCAAGGTTGCTGCCTTAAATTGCTTAGACCAGTTCAGTGTCTGCTCTTTACAGCCTCACCACCTCAGGTCGTAGGGCAGATGGAGAGGTGATGCTGCATTTACTCCTTCAGGTTTCGTGTGCGTAGAAGCATGCTCGTTTCATGCCCCAGGAGACTTGTCAGGTCATGGTTGTGCTGCTGCACAGAAGGATGTCACAGGTACTTTTCCGTTCTGATTATTATTTACATTTGTGTCCTTAGTGAGAGTTCAGAATTCTTTTTAAGCGTAGTTTTCTAACTGCAGGGTAAATTTGAACAGCTACTTTTACTTTAACCTGGAGTTTAAGGAATAAGTTAGGACTTGTGTAAATGGAATACAGCTGAAAACCTTTACTTGAAATCTTTATCTAGGTAATTTTGTCACATGCTCTAGATGCTGTTGTGCAGTGATGAAGTAACTCTTACAGCTGGTTTGCCTTTGGGAGCCAGTGACCATTTTAGTTGCTTTTAGAAGAATCCGAAGAACATAAATGAAGCTTCTTTAAAACTGTTTTCATCAGTTTTCTTGTGTATCACTATTCAGTCAAGGCTCAAGAAATATTTTCAGTAACATTTTCTTATATCTATCACTATGACTTAAGCTGAAATGCTGCTAATTTTACATTTGCTAGATCTGTTTCCAAACAGTAATGTGATAGTAGGCAAAACACTGACCTGCAACAAAGCATCCAAAACTTGCTGGATTATGTAATTATTCAACAGTGAAAGACATAGCTATCTGTTGTAATCAGCCACACCAGACTGATCTATTTTTTTTTACCCTAAAATAGGAACCTTGCCTGCTAAAGCAACATATCAACAGAACTTCTGTGATTATGCAGACCTTACTGCAAGTTATGCTATATAGGTTTGTCTGTGTTTACTCTCCTTGTACAGAAAGAAGAAAGGTAAATCCCAAGGAGGCCTTACACAGAATATCAAACAAGTTTTGACTTGTGTTAGTTATCTAAATACCATGGGCAGGGACGCCTCCCACTAGACCAGGTTGCCCAAAGCCCCATTCAGCCTGGCCATAAAAAGATCAGAAGTTGAAGTACAGCCCTGTTACAGGTGGTGAGGGGAAGCAGATGTTTGAAAGAGAATCAGCTGCTGAGTTCTTTGACCAGATTATCTTTTTTTTTTTTTTTTTTTTTTTTTCCAAAACAGGCTGTAGGAAACTGTCTTAATGCAGTACACCTCATAGGCATGGATTTGATGCTTTTCAAATAGTATGAATTTGACTTTATTAGTAACATCTTCAGTGACTTTTTTGGGCAGTTGGAACACTTTGCATAAATCAGGTGCTGTGTTTTGTGGTCTGTAGCTGAAAGCTGATTTAGTACAAATTATATAATTGTAAAGATGCTGATGGAGTGGTAGGTCAAATGTGTATCCTACCGAGTGATGTGCTGCACTAACTAGTCGCAGAAGAAATCTTTATGTTAGAAAACATGAAAGAAGATTGCAGCAGCACAACAGTATAGCTGCAGAGTGGTATAGGTTTACCGTGTCTGTGTATTTTAGTAGATGCGGAGGTCAAACATACCATGTGCAAATGCAGCTGCCTTGCCAGCATGACATGACTGGGAACTGCAGTGTTGTCTTGTACCACTCTTCAGGCATCACCTGCTGCAACTTTTTTTAGCTTGTGACTGATTTCTTGATCTTGTCAAACCGAACTGAAGCAGACAGGTTTGACTGTTATGTATGAAGAACGGGAGGAGAAGAATGCTTGCTTGAAATATGGGTTTCTCTCTGCTTCCCAATTATTTTGGACAAATTGCACATACTTTTGACAACTCTGGTTTAAAAAGTCAGGTATATTTATTAGAGTGGAATCTAAAGATGGGGAAGTAATGCCATGTTCTTGTTATTTTTTCTAATGCATACTCATATTTGAAATTCAGTGTTGGGTACTGCAAGAGTATGAGCGGCCTAAGCAGCTAAATAAAGCATTCCAGGTGAGGAGCTTTAGTATATCTCTGTTGTTCTGCTTTTATGTTATTTAATTATTTTCTAATTGTTTTCATTTTGGACACAAATTTTCCAAGTTTCTCTGTCACGAGACCCTTCTGATGCCTTTTGCATTGCTTGCTGTTTCTTGCAGTCCCTTGATAATTTGTTCTTTTTCCCATGTTTGGGAAGGGTGAATTCTGCAAGGCAGTCAAGCTCTGTAAAAAAGTATAGGCCTTCAGTAAAGAGGGAGTAAATGTCACAGGACTTTAGCTCATGCTACGTACGTTGGTGTTGAAACAATTGTTTAAAAAACTTACTGCAGCTTGAAAGTTTATTTTTCAGAAAACCAAGCAGAAATCCTAAGTTTAAACGTATTGTTTCTCGCACAGCTTGAAAGCAACAGGAGCTGCTGTAAACAAATAGTTTCTCAAAATAAATTTAATTCTAAACTGTCAGGCTCTAGATTTGAGTTTGATGTACTCAGCAACCTGGAACATATGGCTATCCTACCTTCAGGTTGACTTTCAGCTTGTGACTGACGTGAATTAAAGGCTCTCTCTGCAAAGGTAAACCTGGTTTGGGCAGTGATGCCAGTCAATTGCAAAGAATCCTCTTTCTTACTCGTTCTCAGCTGTTGGTACGAGAAAGGAATGACCTCTTGTAACTAACTGTAGGGTTAAACAGTGCTGCAATCATCCCTGACCTAGCTCCAGGAAATGCAGAGGCTTCATTTAGTCGGGCTCCTCTCAGCAGGCATAATAGCATTTTGGTGACATCTGGTGGCGGATTCATTGTTTTGCCTGTAGTTAGTAGACTTCATTAAATCTGTGCAGCGATGCAGGCACAGCCACCCACGGCTTGCTGTGGAGAAACCAGAGGAGCTTCTTCCTTGAACGCAGGGCCTGTTTCATCCCTCCCCTTTGGGGGCGATTTAGATGCCCGACTTTACCTGTGGCTCCCTTGCCTTGATCAAAGGGAAGGCTTGAAGGCAATTCTTTAGCCCTTGATAAGGATCTTAAGGATGTTTTGAAGTTTTCAGCCCATCAGTGATGCCAAGCTGTGATACTCAGAAGCCTGTTGTTCTGTGGTTGCAGAGGGAAGCGTTATGGTGAATAGAAGGCTTCCCTGCAAGAAGATTTCAGTTGCCTTGTCTGGTGTCTGTTACCCTTGTTTTGTTTCGTTTTTATTGTTGTTTCTCAGACTGCTTTCCTCAAGTGCCTGTGATCCTGAAGGCAGCACAGCTGCTGTTTTGTAATATTGCCTGTGACTGCAAATTTTAATCACCTCTCAGATAAGGGGAAGAAGATGGCCCTAAGTCAGAGGTAGTCTGTAGCCCCCTGCGCTCTGCTGTGTTCAGTGCTCCTTCTGTTTTTTTTCAGATTTCTCAGTCCTTACTGAAAATGCTAAGAAAACAGATCCAATATGCTAGAAATTATATTTGAGCAGACAAGTTAGATGAGCCCAGCCCATCACATTTTACAGAGCAGAATGAGAAAAAAATTTCCAACCTCCTGTGACAGACGTATGGAGAGAATGAAAACACAAAATTCATTGGGATTGTTGCCAACAATAATTGCCCCGTGAATCTCTCTTTAGAGACATGGATTTGAGCAAAGTGGAATTTTTGGTGACGCTCTTATTTGTGCGGAGAGGTAATGGTTCAAGCTGCATTGGCTTCAGTTGTACAATTGCAGTAAAAAGCATCCAGAAGTCCACTGTCATTAGTTAAAGCAGCTGTAGCTGTTTTTCATGTAGGCAATTGCTGAGCTTGCCAGGCAGGTTTATGTAGTTTCAAAAGAGAAGAGAGACTGGAGTACAGCCTGAAGACAGATCCCTCGGTTCTGCACTTTGGTCTGGTTGGCTTCTGCTCTGGGAGAGGCAGGCATCTGGTGGAAAGAGCAAGGGACATGTAATTCATGCATACCTGCCTGTTCTCCGCACTGTGAGAGTACACTTGCGAGGGAATAACATCGTGTTGTATGTGCAGCAGTAAATCACTCACTTTTAAACCAGTAAAAGCCCAAGCTTCTCATCTAAATGAGGTTTTGGTGCCCTGCCAGTGTTTTCCCACATGAGACTAGCGAGAGAAAGGAAATGGCGATTTTTAATAACTGTGATTTAACAAAACAAAAGAAAGGCTCATTTTTTATCACAGAGCTTTCTCCCTCTGCCACAAGCCCAGTGGATTGTCTGAGAAACTCAAAAAGGAAAAAAAAACAACAAACAGTTACATCTTTAAAAATGGGCAGGAGCAGCTTTCATGCGAGGAATGAGTGAGTAGATGGGGCTCCTCAACTGGGAGAGGTGATGGCAGAAAGAGGAACGCGATAAACCTGTGGACGGCAGGGAATAGTAACTCTCCCCTTCCTCTGATGTAAGAACTGAGGAACTGAGTAAACCTCACATGAGGCAGATAGAAAACAATGAGGAGATGCTTCTTCCCACTTAGTTAAGTGTTGGAGAAGAGTGATCAATGTGTGTATTTTTCTTTTTCTTTTAATATGTCTTCTACACTTTTCCCACTTGTTTTCTTTACCTCTCGTATCTGGTCAGATCGCTGTGTCTCAGCTCTCAGGACAGGCAGTTTTGGTCTTCAGAGGTGTTGTGACTAGTTTGAGGAGTTGCTGTAGATGCTGTACATCCGTTCAACTGCAGAAAAAGGGGCAGGGAGGTGCTTCTGGGGTAAAAATAATAATAGATCATTGGTCTATTTATGACAGCCATCTTTTGCATGTTGGCATTTCCAGCTCCTTCCTCTTTCTCAAGCTGTTTCTCAAAGATGATAACATCCTATCATCTTCGACCAGGTCTTATCCTGTTGTTCAGAAAGCTTTAATCTCCTGCAGAGAAGCACGTCCTGTGGCCGGTGCAGATCCCATCACCTTGTGAATCTGCTCTTTGTGTCACATCCGAGGCACCACAAATTCCTTCTGTGAAATGCCAGTTGTAATTAAGGAGTAGTGAACATAAGGATATTGGTAGAAGTTGATTGTTTGCACGGGAAGTATATTAAAAAATATATAAGCTTCATTTAAGCAGCCTGGCTAACTCCAAGTGAGCCATTAAAATAGCCATAGAAATAATTATAAAATAACAGGCCAAATGTTTTATCTTTCACCTTAGTAAATTGCTGAAGCTCGCAAGGGTATGGAAAACCATGTTCTTAGAAACTGTCTTGGCAGCTATCGCAGCCTGTTGGTACCTAGAAGGCTATTTTAGCTACCCTTCATTGTCTTGCTCTCGCCTGGCTAATGTGTTTGAGTGATGTGTTTAAATTTCTGCTGCCTCACGCACTTGTCCTAGAGCAAACGATCTATGGTGCTCTGAGTGCCTCCGATGGAGGAAGCATTTTAGTTCAAGTGGCTGCTTTATAAGCAAATCTTACGATTGCAGCCACGCACACAATCAACGTGTTTTCATTCACATTATGGAGCGCTCTTGGATGAAACCAATGTAGGGACATGCTCCAGCACTGCACCTAAGCTATGCTGCTCACTGCGAGGCATTCAGTCCACGGGACCAGCCTGGAGCTAGCTGGCAGCAAGCCCCCCAGATATATGTATAATTTGTGTGCTGGCGGCACCTCAGCAACAGCTGCTTCATGCTCCTGTTGCACAGTGCTGTTTGCTAATATAAACACAGCTTAAGGGTGTTGAAAATGGTATTACAGCCTTCTTAGGGCTAAATTAAGTTAGTTTTCATCGTATTTCATTTTAAAAATGTGTGTGCATATGTATATTTAACACATCTTCCTTTCACTTTCTAGCATTTCCCTCACTAGAATTAGATTTCAAATGCAGTAATTGTCAGTTCTTCTTTAACAGCAATAAGCATAAGACATTGTGTCAGTTCTTGTTCATCTATTCCCTTTTCTCAGTTCATTAGTATTATTTATTGCGTGGCCAGATTTTGAGTGTTAATGAATTCTTTTCAAATTTTGCGTTTTTTATTGAAATAAATTGATCCTTTTAATATCTCTTCAGTAATTATGGGTTTAGATGTATTTGCACAGTACCATAGCTCTAACAAGATTAGTGGTGAGAAAATCCCATTCCAAAGATTAGCATGATGCATGGAGTTGAACTTTAGGATTTTACTCTGGTGTTTTCATTATGGAGGTTTATTACAAGAAAACACTTTGAAAACACTTTGTCTTCAATTACGTGCTAGATGACGTGTCTGAAAAGCTCAGCTGAATAGCCTTTTTTTTTTTTTTTAAATTAGAAACTTCAGATCATGAGGTGCAAATAGTAGCAATGCTTTAAAAGCCTGTCTGTGGCACGTGTTGTCACGACTGGGACAGGTTGATGGTGACTGAACCGTGAGGTCTCCCAGTCCCTCTTTCAGGTAGTCGCATGGATCCTCATCAGCTCCAGCTTCAGCAAGGACCGTGCGATGTGCATGCCCTTTATGTCGCAGCTGTAGTGGCTGTGAAGACTGATTTTTGCCTGTTTCACCTCGGGCACTGACTACTGAGGTAATGTAAAGGAACATGAAATGGGAACACGGTGCAAACCTGCCCAGTCAGCACCTGACGTTGTCGTGCAGTGCTGCGTCTGTTAGTTTTGCACCTCTGTAAAAGATGCACACGAAATAGGAGAAAATAAGCTGGGAATATTCTGAGGTAAGGGCAAGTGTAGTTTGGGATTGTGTTGTGGACAAAAGTGTCTCAACTTGAGGAATTTTTTATGGAACTGAATTTACTGCTGATAAACACAAAGTTCTAATCACTGGTTTGAGTGTTGAGAAGAAAGAAATTAAAAAACAGGGAAGGAAGTCCCTTTACTCCTCTGTCTTCCCCAGGGTCAATTCAGTCAAACATCCCATCTGCCCCCTTCCTAGTCTCCAGGTCTCTTGCTTTGTCTACGTGTCACCCTCAGTCCCTCAGGGTGTCCCTACCCTGGCGTGGGTCACCCATGTGCCATGGTCCTTCAGCTGTGCCCCCCTTCCTCATGGAGCACCTACAAGGTCTCCTTCCACCTTTTCTGTGGCACCTTCTAGGCCACCTCCAGCCCCTGGCAGCTGCCTCTGCCTTAAAGATGCCTGGGCTGGCTCAGGGTGGGGTGCCTTCACCTCCTGCAGCCCCGACTCCACGCCGCGACTGCTGGTGGTGCTTCGGAGCCCGTGACACAACCTGGTAAGTACCCACTGCGGCTGTGGGGCATCTGACTTCACAGCTATCATAATAACCAGAAAAGGCTGTTTACAGCTGCCATCAGCTACTGCTTTCCCTGGACCTAAAAGCAACATATTCTACCAGGGATTCAATACTAGTTCGGCATCCATACTCTTGGCCCAAACTGGGGTTTTCTGGCAGGTTTTGCAGTCGGAATCCAGCACGCTGAGCTCGCCACTCGCTTCAGCCCAGCCTGCCACCCGTTGCAGCTGGATGGTAAATGGGGACTTGTGCACACAAGCAGTGCCTGTCACTAGTGTGCTGAGCAGTTACAACAAAGCAGATCGTAAAAATATTCCATTAAAACATTTTAATTGAAGCATGGATGGAGACATTTGCACTAGGGAAAAACAAGTATAAGTGGTTTTGCACTGGTATTCCACATAAGTGGAATACGAACGTGTTTGTGCTTTTACATATATAACAGGGCTTTGATTCAAGGGGAAAGAAAGTTGGATGTGCTCAGTTCTAGCTGGCAAATGTTGGCAGTCACATTGTTCTTAGCAGTATCAGCTATGTGATGTTATAAATCCTGTGATGGGAAATACTGGCAGTAATCAAAGGCTCCAAAGGGAGAAACTGGTTTGGAAATTACTCCTTCCAGTGCTCCTGTAACAGAAGAGATGGCGTTGTAGCTCCTTTGAAAAGCCCACTGACCCTTAGCCCACCAGCCCTAGGCAGAGATGAATGTGTCTGGTTATTCTGGAATGTTTTTTGGATGTGACTCCACAAGTAGGAAGTTTGCTAGGCAGAAGTGTCCTCAGCTTTCTTGTTACATGCTGATTCCTGTTGCATGACTGCAGAGATGCACGAAGAAGTACATTGTGATTTCCTGCCTCCCAAACAGCAGGAGCAAGCTGCGCACCTGGAGGCTGTTTAATTAGTAAGTGCCGTGTTGCAGTCACGTGGAGATGGTGCAGTTACCTATAGGTATCGTTCTGGGACAGCAACGTGTGTCTAATACATAGGACACCCTAAATCAGCACTATTTCAGAAAGCACTTGTCATATCCCTTGGCCTCATGCACCCTATCGAAGGCCACAGGATTAGAGTGTTTGTATTCTCCTGTCTGCTTACAGAAACTAAAGCATTGAAAGTTAGGGGAAAAGCTTAAAAATACATGGCTTAAAGGAAAAATAGTTTTGCTCCGTAGTCTTCCAGTTCTCCCTTTAACTTGCACGCTGAATACATTTCCAAGTTTTTTGCCCCATATGATATATATTTTCTCTTCAATAGAAGAGAAAGCTTTAGCTACACAAGAAGGATGGATTAACCCTTTCATCTTGTAATCCTGAGCTCTCTGCTTCACTTACAGATCGCTTCTGCTCCCAGTGTCACCAGAAGCCAGTAATACGTTCCCTTGTTGACAAAACCCTAACACTTCCAGTACATCAGAGAGAAACGGTAGTCCTGAGAGGTTGTTCCCTTTTTCCCATGGCCAATGTAGTAGCTTGTCTGAAAAAAAAAAAAAAATAACCTGCTTCTGTGAGCTAAATTTGTATTCCTTACAAATGGAACACAGCTCTGCTCCTCCTGCTGATGAGCACTGGGTGCCTGGGGCAGCATTGGTAGCATGGAAGGATCTCTGCTGCGCCATTGTCAATAGTTCAGTCCAGCAAGGAAATGGCTTGGATGCCCATCACGGATGTGTCTGGGGGAAAAAAAAAAATATCCTCCCACCTATAAGGAGTATTCCTTTGTGCAAGAGGCAATGGTTGCTCAAGTTCCCTGCTGCGCTTCAGTCTTTGATGTCTATTTTTAATCTGGCAAATCCTAACTAGGTTAGGTGGACTTGCCAGGTACAAAGGTGAGCACTGCATGTACTACTGTCTGTAGAGAGATGCTTTTTGCAGTGCTTCTGGTTTTGAACAAAAGTAAAATTGGGCCAGAAAGATACAGTTTCAGATCCCAAAATGTGAAGGGTTGCTAGGTCGGACTTCTAATTTTAACTGTTTTTTTCAGGGTGTAGTTTGATCTCTGCAGGTACAAATTACCATATGAACTGTGCGCTTCCTATTGTATGGTATTTAATATATTTTAATTTCAAATTCTTGTTTTCTTGATTTCTTTTTCTTCTGTATATGCAGCCTGCTGCTATATTTGTCTTTGGTTTTCTTACTGACTTGTGTATTGTCCACTTTCCTGTTCTCTAGCTTCTGTGCTCTGTAGAGTACCTCAGCTGCTGAATACACACCAGGCAAATGTCTTCAACAAAGAAGGTAGAACTGAATACTGCAAGCTCATTTGTTTTTTTTTGTTTGTTTGTAAATCTGGAGGCACATCACAAAACCTGAGGTGGGTAAGTGAAGAGGTGGTAGTAGAAGAGGAAATGAGATGGCTTTCACAGGAGCACTGGTGACTGCTGTCTTGTCTGCTAAGTCAAATGTTGTGCCTGAAAACATTTAGTCTGATAGTTAATGTGTAACAAGAAGTGGCCCTTTTTCTTCTCAACTAAGAGAAGAGGCATTGATCGAGTCACTTTCTTCTTCCAATTTCCCTGCTACCCCTGAGCAGTCACACAGCTCCTTGCCCGACCTTTTTCTCAGGGCTGCTGATGCATCTCTGACAGCACTGCTGCCTCTGCATGCCATGACAGGTAGGCTTGGTGGCAAACAGAGCTCTCTGCTCCTTTCCTCCAGCAGGATGGGAGCTACAAATGTCTTCTGGGTGCACGCCGGCAGCTGGGTGCACTCTCGTAACGCTCGCCAGAATCCTGCGAGCTCTTTCACTGAAATGGAGCTGCTTTGCGGAGGAGTCTGTTGACCCCAAGAATGCTGCTTTGAATACTGAGTAGAGAGAAATTTGGGAGCATACAGTGAATCTTTCCTGTATGACCATGTCCTAACTCCTCAAGGGCAGCAGAGTGTCCGTGGCTGTGTGCAGACAGTGCTGTAATCCAGGAGGCTTTCCTGAGCTGCTACGGCTTTGATGTGCAAGCTGTAGGCAAATGCTTTCAGTAGCATGTGTATGCTGGGGGAGATGTCTTTTTGTTTATTGCTTGTCCTCTTTTGGGCATTGTTTCAGGTCAGGATGTGGAGCACTCTGCAGAGATGCAGCTCAAAACTGGCTGGCTAGTGCTGGCACTTCTGGCTGCCTCTCTTGGTCTTTGCTGGAGATGTGCAGACTCTTCAGACCAAGTACTGTAGGAAGGGTTGTGATTTAGGAGTGCTGAACTAAAGCAGGAGCTCTGAGCTACAATGTTTTTTATTCCAGTTCAGTGAGCAAAGTCCAGCCAGAGGAAGGCGATAGCTCCCATCTCCACTGGTGTATAGAAGCAGAGAAGAAACGTTCCTTCTCCACCTGTAAGCAGAAGTGGGATCAGAGGGGGCAAAACTGGCTTCTTCTGTAGCTCTCAACAGCACAGCGCTTTTGCTGTGGTCCAACCTGCTTTTGTATTTGTACAGATTAGAGGAAAAAAAGGGTTGAATTTGTTGTTGGATTGTAGATACAGAAGTGCGGCAATCCTATTATGATGATAGAAGGTGTATTGGTGGTTGTGAGGAAAGCTTTCATAAAAACCTCACGCCTGAACAATGAGGTTTGAAAATCAAACCGCAATCCAGTGTGAGTGCCTGTATATAATGTAGCTGTAACTCGTTATGAAGAAAAATTAGTACATAGGGTTATTAGCTGATACTAAAACATCTCATATAATTGGACACATTTCTCTTACATTGCATTTGCTTTGTAAAGCATATGAATGAATTCTGGAGTCATCAAAGACCTGACTCAAAATTTACACTGTAAATTGCTGTGCAGTGTAAACACTCCTCCATTCTGCTTCCTTTATCAGTAGTTGGTGATGGGTGACAAAATGATATAAAAAAATAATTTAGCCATTTGCCTGGCAGTGTTAGGCTGCTTTCTGCTCCTCGAAGCTCATCCTCATGGCTGTGGCTTCAGTGGTATTAAACGTGGCTCCTGTGGCCACAGTAAGGGAGGTAGGAGCAGCAGCAGCACAGTGGGTTGGTACTGAGGGGCTGGAAGGTGGAGAGTAGGAAAAGATGGTGGAGCTGGGAAGAGTCAGGCATGGAGAAGTGGCACTTTGCGATCAGCCCAAGGCAGGTGTCTGCGGTTGTGGTACGGTGGGCAGAAGTGATGGTTTTCTCAAAGAGGGCAGCTTCCAAAAATGGTTGGAAAAATATTCAGAGGTAAATAACAGAATCCTGGCCCGCCTTCAGCTACATACTTACTTGGACCCGAACTTCACAACAGCTGCAGTTGTAATGCGGTTTTGCAGATCTAACACTTCCAAGATGTGGAAAATAAAATTCAGGATGAATTTTAAGAATGTAGTAGAAATAACTAGTGTGGCAGATGTAGATTTAGGGTAGTCTGCACATTCTGAAGGATTTGTTTTTAATGTGAAGCATGTACCTTCACACCCCGTAACATGTGCTCTGATTCACTGACAGATTCGTTTTGCACGGTCCCACTGGAATATTGGCACTCATGCCGTCTGTAAACAGACAGTCAAGGTTTGTGTCTGTTGGGGCCATACTTCACGTTATTTACCGCACAGCCTTTGGGGTGGGAAGAAAGGGGATTAATCAAAAGGAGCATGCGGTTCTCTCTCCCTCCTTCCCTTTACTTATTTATTTTTGAATTTGAAGGCTTTCTGAATTCTTCATTATTCCCAGAGTTCTCTCTCTCTTTTTTTTCTTTCCTTCCCCACAGATCTGAAAGCAGCTGAGCTCAGCAGAGAGGGGCAGGGCAGAAGGCAGTTCAGGAGGTTGTGGCAGGAGGTGGGGAGCCCCCGTGGGCTTCCCCTGGCTGCTGGGCTTTAAGGGTGCAGGGGAACCAGAAGGGTGATGAGCATCTGGGGTCACCTGCTAAGAGGGGCAGGAGGAGGGAGGGAGGGAAGGTGGCACCGTGCTGGGCTGGTTGCTGACTGGAAGAGGTCCATGGCCCGGCCTTGGGGTGGCAGTGGTGATGCCCGCCCTCACATGTGGGGTGCCTTGCGACCATGAGGGGTGCATGTATCAGTCTGGCAGAGTCCTGTCTGGCAGAGCACCTGAGGACAGAAGCCACGACCCTACGTGAGCCTAGTTGGGAAGTCAGAACAAGCCCACCGAGCAGGGATCCCTCAGCACATGCAGCATGGCAGTCCTGCTTCCACTCCTTAAACACCATCCATGATCTCTCCCACGTTCAGTGAGCGGCTCCCCGTACCCCTGCGCCCCGTCCCGCCGCCCAGCAGCAGCTCTCTTCTACAGCAGGCCAGGCAGTGGCCCTCAGAAATCCCTCACCCCCAGCTTTTCCCCCAAGCCCCCCCCGCCGGCGGCGAGGCGAGGCGGAGCAGTGCCGGCGGCGGGCGCCGAGCGGCGGTGTTGGCCCGCGGCCGGGCCGGGGAGCAGGGCCCGGCTCCTCGGTGTGTGCGTGGAGGGTTAATTGCAATTAACACACGGACCGATAAACCTCAGCCGCAGTGCAATTACAGCCTCTGCCCCGGTGGTTACGGACGAAACCGAATTGTGTTGCCTAAATAAGGGCAAGGAATGGAAAGCGGTGTTTTGAATCCCCGTGTAAGGACAAGCGCTCCTAAAGCTGCTGCTGGCTGCGTTGCCTGACCCAGCCGGGGCACAAAGCAGGTGTGGGCTGTGAGAAAAATCGCAATAATTTTCTTCAGACAGGATCTTCTGTGAACCATCTCCTCCACCTGCCCCTGCCCACCTGAGCCCTCGGCCCAGCGCACCCCAGCCACCCTGCTGTCTGTGGCACGGGTCAGGACGAGGTGGCAAGGCGCCAGGTCCTGCTGCTGGCACAAGAGTAGCGGCACCAATACCAGTCATTTCCAATATTCCTGCTGAAACCTTGGCTCTACGCGTTTTGTGGTGTGAGGATGTTGGCAACTCACCCCGTCCCCTCAGGCCTGCTTTCCCTCCAGGCTCAATGACTGGCACAGAGCGGGGCATCTACCCTTGGTCTGATGAGTTTAAGCGAAACAAAGCAAATAAGTAGCCCAGCTTCATCCTTCAGTGGTTCATTTCAGTGGGTAACTGTTGAAAGAGTGTACCTTGCGTCTTATTTTAAATCACCTGGATTTAGCTCTGAGCCATGGCCTGTGATTACACCTTTCCCTGCTAGGCTGAGCCCCTCGGGCTACCTGGCATTTCTGTCCCCCTTGAAGGATCCTTGCACACCACAGTGACATGTTTGAGGGCTGTTGGCACTGGAGAGAAATTATTGCCTGAAGTTTCTGCCTTTTTTTTTTTTTTTTTTTTCCTCAGGGAAACAATGTTTGTGCTGTTAGCACTCTGCATCCCACTGCAAAACCCTGGCCCTGCTCCTGCTGTGAAGATGACAAGCTTCAACCTGGGGCAAATCCATGGGAACGGCGGCTGTGGGGCATAGCCTCGTGCTTTCACACTGGAAAAGCAGCATTTGCGAGAGCAGTGAGGAGTTTTTACCTTGGCTCCAGCCCACAGGCTTTCTTCAGAATATTCCTTTCACATGGAAATTCTTGCCAAGTGAAGATTGCTAGCGCTGACTGGCATGTCAGCCGTGGCAAAAGATGCAGGGGTTTTGTATCGCTGGATGTACGTGACACACAGAAAAGGAGAGAGGTTTCGTTTTGTGTTGGCTACCGTAATCGGTCAGCGGCATGCAGGGAGTCTTGGTGGAAGGGGTGGCAGAGGGGGAGTAAGTATAGGAAAAGAAAGCTAGATTTATTAACATTAATTCCAAATAATCAGTTTTCTGCTGAAGGCAGAACCACTAATCTCAAATTTCCCTGCCTCAGAATCGCTACTTGAGTCCCTTGCCTGCTCCACGTAAAGCCCTGGCCAAGAAAGCACACCTGCATTAACTCCACTGCACATAATTTATTGAGCCAGCTTCACCACAATACTTTTTTTGTTTCCCAACAGAAGTCATTCCTAGCATGGCCATCCTATGTGCTGGTTTTCAATCAGCCTCACCCTGTGCGGACAAGGCAGATGCTGCCCTGTGGTGTGGCTCTCACCTGTACCTCGGGCACCTACAGAGATGTACTCCAGCAGAAGACCTGTGCAGAAGAGCAGGAGTGCCTCAGAAGGGCTTCTCTGATACTAGAAAACTGCTAATTTCCTCTGGGTAGCCAGCGTTTGTTTTTCCTATTCTGTCTGCATCTGCAGAACATCTTTTCTGCGAACTCCGAGGTGTTCTCCCAGACATAACACATACACAGCCTCATAGGAAGGGCCAATAGCTACAGCTGCTGTTTGCCACAGGATGAGAGCAGAGGAGGGGGATGCCATCAACTGATGTTGTAGGTCCCTGGGAAAATACGAGGTTTCTGATGCCAGATTCCCAGATGATCGCAAGAAACCAAATCCTTCTGCATTGTGTCGAGGAAAGTTAAAAACAAAATGGGTCCCGTCAATCTAATTGCTGGGGAAGATGCCTTACCTCAAACCCGACAATCAGGCCCTGAGTAGTAAGAGCACAAGGAAATTCCCACTTAGGTTTCTGCTCTGCCTTCAACACCTCACAGGAGCCCTGAATCTTTTCTTGAAAAAGCCAAGTTACGTATCAAGGGAAGAAATACAATCCATGCTGGCCCCCGTGTGTGACCACAGCACACCTGGATGCATGGAGCTGTTGCAGCATAATTAAGGGGGAAGCTTGGAGTGACCCACTTCCTTCTGGACCTCCTCAGAGACACTGGGGGTCTGGTATCACCAGCAGATCCTTATTTCTCTGTGGATTCTTCTAGTCTGCTGTACAGTCACTTCCGACGGTTACCAAACTTGAGCTGGTGCAGAGGTTCCTCGTCATAATAAATGTGACACTTCATTTTTTGTAATTATTTGGTACTTGTTTTAGAATTTTTTTCTTTCTTGAACAAAAAGTGAATTTTAACCACATCTCTCAACTCAATTCTGTAAATGTCTGGAAATTGATAGGGAGTGAAACCTGAACTATTAAATTTGTTTGGATTTTAAATGTTTGTCAGTTTTTGGTCTTTGCTACAGGCTTTGTAGTCTACATGGGCACTGTGCAACAAGAGAGCTCACCACACCTGACACCTCTGCGATAAGAAATGGCAAATATTATGGGCACAGCTATTTTCTTCTCTCCTCCTAATTCTTTCATTCCCATAGCTCTCTGCTGTCCTCACTTTCAGGCTAACATGCCTTATCCTATTTTCTGTCATTTGTATTTCCTTCCCTCTCTGTTGCTCACCTTGTCATAAGGGTGCAAATATCTCTTTTGCTACATCTCACTGTTCATTGAGGTATTTAGGCCTCTTCCAGCTGCCTTTTTTTTTTTTTTTTTTTTTTTTTTTTTTTAATTGGAACAAGGATGCCTGAGGGAGAAAAGAAGAAAAGAGAAGGTGAGGGAGCAAGCGAGGGGGAAGGTGTGGTGTGAAAGGGCAGAATACAGATTTTACAGCTGGGAGTGGCAAAGAAGTTTCCCTGAAAGCAAGCAAACACTCAGGAAAAGAGGAAGGAAAGTGGAAAGGAGCCAGGTGAGAGCCAGGTGAAAGAAGTTTAAGAAACACTAATTAGTTAACAGTTGTGTTAACTAAGTGTTTCTGAGAGTACAAAGCTATGTCTGTATGCTAATCTACTAATTATTATTTTGTGGAGTGTCTTGGTTTATGTAATCATGTATGATTAATTGCAGCTGACTTGTCAGTAGCAATGAATGATGGGAGCATAATACAAAAATTAAGCAGCAGGTAAGGTCAAGCTCTTTCACTCTCCTAGAGTAGAAAGCAGTTTTCTTAAGGATTCCTTTGAGCTTTTTGGAAGAAGTCCTGTTCGAATGGAGTGAGCTTTTCCTCTGGCAGAGGGACCCCCGAGTGTCCCAAGCGTGGCCTCTGGCCCAGCGTAGAGAAGGCTGGTGCTGGTGAGTGAGACCCCTTGGTCCCCTCTGGAGGAGGGGTGCCTGGGTTATTTCTGCAGTGTTTTACAGCAATATCTGATGGCCTAGGTGAGAACAACAGAGTAAAGCACAACTGTTGCCTGAACTTCCCAACAATCTTGTTCCGTGGTTCTGAGGTCAAATGGTATTAAATCTCATCCCACGTGGTTTCAAGGAACTGAATCTATATTGGGGGGAAAAACTTTGCGTGGTAAGAATGTTTCTGCAGGGCCCATACAGCTATCAGCACGAATCTTGTGAGCTGGCCCCTTTCCCCTTCTCCATTCTCGTTGATCTTTCAGGTGTCTGGTGGGTCTGGTTACCGGGAGGGAAGTGATGGCTGTAGTAATGGTCAGGGAGAGAGTTCGTTATTAGCAAGAGCCTACTTGGGCATTTCAGAGATAGAAAGTCTGTGTAGAGCTTGTTTGCAGTGAGGAATGGAAGTAAAACTTTTAAGTTTGTCCTTTTAAGCATGGCTTAGTGAGCTGATGGTAGTATTGGATAGAGCTATGAACTTGCTCCTTGCAGAAGTGGTCTTCAGCGTCTTGGTGAAAGTTCTTTCCAGGAGGAAGAGGCCTGATGATGAGCAGCTGTGGTGGCTTTGTTCTTCCTCTATCTGCAGAAAAAAAGAGGTCTGAATGGTGGCTAGTGATGATGGAATAAGGTATTCTGACATTATTAAAAACTACGGAAACGAAACTTGGTCTTGAAGTCTCACTCAGCTCTGATGTGTTCTTAACAAACTATTGTGTTTAAAGTAGTCTGAATTTCAGAGCTCAGAGATACTACCTGTGTGTAATGACAGTAAAGGCTGCTCTGGCGCCCTTGAATGCAATAAAATTCTGGGCCTTATTAGTGAGTGGCTGCTGAGTTTTCTGCTATTGTAATGATGTTGCTGTGTATGAGGCATTTTTGATTACGTGCTTTGTTTGGAAATAAATATAGCCTCTATTTATGTTAGGGCATTTATACAGCTGCTGACCTTTCTGAAACCTTAATGCCTTTTATGTATGATCTATGAGAAGCCCATCTGTGGAATCTTGCCTTTCTCTCTGTCTCCCTCCCTGCTCTCATCCCTTAGCTTCTCTACTTCTTTTGTACCTTTAAATTATTAGCGGTATTACTGAAGATCAAAACAATCTGCCTTTTAAACAGAAAAAGGACTGTGAAGCACTTCTTGGTGAGAGAAATCAGAGTTGAACTTTGTGTACTAACAGCACAGTTAGAAATGATCATGGTCTTCATCTAATGCTTTTCTGATAAAGCTGTGAAAATAGTGACTGAAATAAACATATTATTACAATAGATAGAACACAGCTCTTTGTATTCATGGCTGAAATCCATTTCAGGGTTAGAAGTTGCTCATGAGAGCTTAGAGACCGTATCTCAGCTAGGTTCTGGGTTCAGTTTTACTGATATCAATAATGTCATGTTAGGAGCCTGGGAAGGTGAGTTTAGTAGCGTGAGGTAGAACTCAGGGCAAGGGTGGCATACAAATGGTAACAGGAAAACTGTCTTCTGTTGGTAGCAAACACATTTAAAGAAAGCACATTTAAAGAAAGCCATGTAGGTCCCATTGTGGGAGTGCAGCAATATATCTGAGTCTGAAGATGTACTTGAATAGCTGAGTCAGGGTAAGGGAAGGTGGTAATTACATGGAACTTCATCAGCACTTCATCAGTAATGTGTGTGTGTTATGGGGAGACACCTTGCTACTGTCTGTAGCTTTCTATTAAAACTTTCATCATGCTTGTAAATGTGTGTGATGCTAGCAGCAATGTTTCCTCGTGCCTTTCCAAGGAGCAGTGAAAGAAGTGTGTGTGTTTGGGATATTGTGGTGACTGAGCTTCTCTTCCTGCCCCCAAAGAAAACTTACCTCTCTGAGGGAAAATCCTAAATGTGTCAAAGCAAAGCAATGAACCACGGATAACACAGTTTTCAGACTTGCAGTGCTGACGGAAACTTGCAGAGCTTTCTTGCCTGTTGGGGGAAAGGGTAGATGATTGACACCATTTCTAGAGAGGAGAGATGGAGAATAAAATATTCCTCTTTGGAAATATCAGATATGGGACTCCTGAATGGCAAGCCTCCTCACTGGGGGAAGGCCTTCCCACAGCCTCCACGAGTCTGTTCACTGGCAAAAAAGGGTGTGTGAGAAGTAAAACTGAAAGCACAAGATAGCTTGACCCTGCTGCAATTCCTGCTCAGCAAATAAAGGCCATCTGTAGAGGAGCATTCACTGATGCCTTGCTAATCTGCCTAGTGAGGCACTGCAGAGATGAACCCCAGCTGTGAGTCTGTAAAAATAAACATCATCTGAACTAAGTGTCTTCATCCTCTGTGATTGTAAAACATAAGTGTCCAGTGGCTTAGGTTTCTCTGACTGTGATGCAATGGAAATGGTCACTGATGGTATTGTCCTACTAGCGTGGCAATATGGTAAAATGCAACCACCACGTACCTGTATAATTCTTCTGTTATAGAGTGATACAGGGGGGTTAGTAGTAGTGTTTCGAGTGTTTTGTTCCAGGAGAAAGAACTTGTGATCCCTGTCCCAGCTGGCATTGATGGAAAGGCTCCAAAAGGTCACTAGGTCAGCACTTGTAGTTTCCTTGGCTGATATTTGAGCCCAAGATAGAAGAGGGCTCATGAATTGAAAATCACTATTATTGTATTTGTAAGATGCTGTTTTCTTCTACCCACATAGCAAAGACAATATAGGGCACTGAGGAAGGTGAGGAGATGGAGCTGGTGGGAAATAGGGAGCCTTTCTGTGCTGATGCCCAAACAGGTATGTTAATGGGAAATGGAGTACAGAGGTTTAACCTAAGCAATCTGTTGGATAAACCTGTCAGATGGTCTCGCTGGTGTCCCAGTGATCTGGCTCATAAGTTACTTGCCCTACATAACATGACCTATATAATAAAAGCTAGACCAACTTAATTACATGCACTTGCACATATAATGTGGGAAAAGATTTTTTTTTTTTTTAAGTTTTGTTTTTGTGGAAAACCTGAAGCATCTCTGTTAAGATTTTTGGGGGGAAGGGAAGAGAAATTACATTTCTTAGAAGAGCAACTTTAAAAAAAAAAAGAGTTCAGCTTGTATCCACTGTTACAGTAAACAGACTAATTTGAGGTCAGATTTAAAGAAACTGCACTCTGAATGTGTAAGGCTTCACTCTTTTCTTACTGCATCTTCTCTCTTCTTTTCCTAGCTCTTTCCTACAAAGCTGGCAGGATCCTTGCTTGGGTGCCTGGTGCCCAGCATGGCATTCCTGTCGAGTCCCAAAACAGGGCACAGTGCATCAGTTCCTGGAGCTCAAGCTCCTGCCCTTGAGCAGCTCCTTCAGGTCCCTCCTAATGGGGACTTAACCAAGATACTTTAAAGCTTACAAAGGTAGATGGCAGCTATGCACAGAAAAACGTGTAGCTCAGTCCCTCCCAGCATTTTCCTACCCCTCTTCCCACTGTTTCTTATGAAAGATAAATACTGAGCTAAGAGCAAAATCTGTAGGATTTTATTTTGTATATAGTTTGGATCCTATGCTTGGGAGTAACACCTTTTGACTTACGTTCTTTCTGTGGTCTTCTAAAAACAACAAAAAATAAAACAAACACAAACAAACTTATAATCTCCAGCTGAAAGGATACATTTATTAATAAAAATACTCATCCTGATTGATTTCTAAAATGGAAATACATGTCACCAGAGTTTGTCCTTTTCAAAGGATGCACTCATGTAGTTTTGTTGGCTGCTTTACTTCTGTGTAATGGTAAAAATATTCAAAAATAGTTTAAAAAACAAATACTTTTTTTTTCCTTTTAACCATTTTTTATAATCAGCTGCTTAAAAAAATGGGGGTGGAGTAAAAGAAAGCAGAAGGGGAAAATCAATAGACTTCCTGAAACTGCATCATTGTCTTAGTTGGAATTGATCTAATTGAGGATTTCTTCTCAAGTAAGTGTTGAGTTTTTTTTTCTCTCATCCTCACAGATTATTCTTTTAAAAGTTTTTGAGTTTGCTCTTTGGTGTACGGATTATTCTTCCAACTATCTCTTTGCTATAAGTCACTGAGGAAAGAAAGCAGATTTTTTTTTTTTTTTTTTCCATTCAAGAACATCAGGACAAAAACCTGCATGGATGTCACAGACGGTTTTAAGTTCTTTTTCATAGAAGACTGCATTCTGAGCGTATTTCCCTGTGAAATACTGGAGGAGGGAGGGACACACTAAACTAAGTCAGATTTCTTTTGTAGTGTCTGCAAGTGATCCAAGGAGTTGGTCATTTGTCTGTGCTGCCAACACACTTGGTCGGCTCAGGCATGCACTTTCACTTACTTCAGGTGATCTGTGTGGTCTGCTTTATAACTCATTCTACTTCCTCCACACGGGGCAGCAGAAAAGTTGATATCTCAGCATAATTTGGCTTGTGCAAAATAAATAAAATAGCATCAGGAGAGAGACAGAGCCAGCAACTGCTGCTTATGAAGCATTTAGTGGATTACTTGGATTCATTCTTTCAGCTTAACTTTTTTGCTGAGGGTTTCATTGACTTGGACTTCTTCTAGATCCAGCAATAGCAGGGCCAGTGGGAGGGCTTCCAATAAGGTTCAAAAGCAGTCTGGACAACGTAGCCTCAAGCCTCTTCTAAAAATTTGTTGCAAGAGTTGAGGGCTGCTTGATTTTATACTAGTATATATATATTTATTGGATGTATGTATCTTATGTTACAGTTGTTAATACGCATTTATTAGATAACTATCAGAATGGGGTTAGAAAGACATCTGACGTGAAACAATTTCAGGCCGAAACTAGGTGTATTTTTCCTTTTGTAGCAAGCATTACTGAATGTAGATGTTGACGAAACTTTACTTTACACCACCTGTCCCATGTTTGCCACAAAGCCAAATAGCCCTAGTCACCTGTGTGAACCCAATGGATGCTCAGCCAAGACCTTTCCAAGGATCAGATATCTGCCTTAAGTCAAGACATGAATCCAAAAGGTGATCAGATGTGCATAGAACCCAAACAAGAGACAAGATGCACCTTAGACACCTGAGCATGATATTTAGATGTTATATAAAATAAAACGATCAAGGGTCTAAGCCATCCCCAAGGCTGAACACAAGTCACTACTGAGAAGTTAATTGTAGAAATAATTGAGAGTTTATAGACAATTGGGATAAATCTATCATAAGAAACAGGGTTCTGGGACTGACATATAGCAGCTAAGAGAGAAATGTCTAGGCAAACTTCAGGAACTTGTAAGTTATTTTAACAGCTCATGGTTATGAATGTTCAGCTCCTCCTCAGAAATTTTGCATGATTTACTACACATTTATTTCCAAATATTTGCTACTGTTTATTGGGTTTACATAGCAAGGTTTTCATAGTGGGGGGCTGCATGGGTGGCATCTGTGACAAGACCCTAGTAGCTGCCCCATGTTAGATAAGGGCCACTTTCAGCTGGCCCCAAAGGGACCCGTGGCTGGCCAGTCAAGGCAGTGCGTGACACTGGTCGGGCCTCTGGGAGGGCAGGTAGAATGGGGAATGGACATGATGACTGCTGCCCAACAGCAGCTGGGCGAGGAGTGAGAAGCAGCCCTGCAGGCCCCGAGGTCAGTGCAGCAGGAGGGGCTCCAGGCAGGCAGCAGCAGTTCCCCTGTGGCCTGTGTAGAGGCCCCTGGTGGAGCAGGCTGTCCCCCTGCAGCCCATGGGTCCCACATGGAGCAGATCTCCACACTGCAGCCCGTGGAGGAGCCCCCGGTGGAGCAGGTGGATGTGGCCTGGAGGAGGCTGCAGCCCATGGAGAGCCCCCACAGGAGCAGGCCCCAGGCCAGAGCTGCAGCCATGGGGGACCTGTGTTGGAGAACTTTGCTCCCGACAGATGGACCCCATGGTACGGAGCCGTGTGGGAGCAGCTCTTGAAGAGCTGCTGCCTGTGGGCAGCCCCTGCAGGCTCAGTTCAGATGGACGGCATCCATGGGTGGGATCCCATGGGGAGCAGGGGCAGGGAGGGACTGTGAAGGAGCGGCAGAGACGAAGTGTCATGGACTGACTGCAGCCCCCATTCCCCTGCACCGCTCGGGGGGGAGGAGGTGGAAGAGGGTGATGGGGGGAAGGTGTTTTCACTTCTTTGTTTGTTTTTCTCCTTGCTCTAGCTTGTTAGGAATGGATAATAAATTTCATTAATCTCCCTATGCTCAGTTTGTGTTGGTAACTGTTGAGGGATCTCCTTGTCCTTATCTCAGCCCTTGAGCCATTTTCCTTCTATTTTCTCCCCCTTTCCATTTGAGGAGGGGGAGTGAGAGAGCAGTCCTGACCAAGTTCAGCTGCCCAGCTGAGTAAAAATATCACATTTTGTCTGCAACTCTTAAACTATTCCTGATATGCCATCTTGTATACTTGACTCTTTTTTTTTTTTCTTTTTTGGTGTGGCCATATTCCATAAATAGGCCCTGCAGAATTTGCTATCTGCCTTACTCTTCAGACACTAGTCATGCAGTACAACACAAAAGAAAAAATGTGAAATCATCTTCAGTTTGACAATGAAACAACTTATTGATCTTAGCATTTAACATCTGTCTTTTATGCAGCTTTCTTTAAAGTGAAAGATAATTTATTTTGTGGGAGAACAAGGAGGGAGAAGAGATCTTGGAAGCACAACGAAGAACCCCAAAGCCTGTGTGTATCAAATGATTAAAAATTAACAAATTTGTAAAAGATACACATTTTCAGTCAGGCTCTTTATTGTACACTGCTGAAGTAACCAGAATATCATCTACTGATGCTAGTTGATGTAAGCCAAGTTAGTGTGGACTTAATCATAAAACTGTCATGTTATTAATGGTTGCAGAACGTTATTACTGTTTTGCAGAATATGAAAAAGAGGCCGAATGTCTTTGGATGTGAATGATAGCTCACTAAGCGTTGATGTAACTAGCTTAAATTTGGTATGTTTTGTATGGTACATCTCGGTCTTTGTTGGCTACACAGGGATGTGAATCTCTGAGCTTTGTACTTGTAGAACAATAATAGAATTATTGGTAATTCCTATTCAGGATTTGCACAGAGAACCCCAAGCAAACCAGGAATTACATACAAACACCAGTAACTTAGAAAACACACGCATGAAATAACAATCTCTAAAGCCATAAGTTTCAGAGCATAATACTAAAATAAGGGGGTTGCTTATTGGGAAGAAAAAATTAAAATAATAATAATAAAGTCATTCTCTGCCACAGATTAGATCAGAGGCAAAAGCTGAAGAGGGATCATTATTCTCTCTTCTAAAAGAAGAGAAAATTGAGGGACAGCAGCCTTGATCTTATTGAGAAGAAGATTGAAGTGAAAGACAAGGTTGGTTGTTCTCACTTCAGAAGGGTCTGAAAGCTGAAATTGCAAAATCAATTTACTATCGTTACTGTAACAATTAAACTGACGTGATGAAAAGATGGAGGAGGAGGAGGAGGATGGATCAGATAATCCACCCCCACAAAATATCTGTGTGTGCAGGTGGCAAGTGTTAGAGCTGCCAAGGGTAGAGCTGCCACGACTGTCTTTACCCTAATGTGACAGACAGCTGCCTCCTCCCTTTTCTCCATCCCCTCCCCAGGTCCCTGTTGACAGCGACCACACTGGCTTCTCCGAACATATTTTCAGCCCGGCAGCATCTCCTCCTGGGGCAATTTGTGGGTTTTTAACCCACTGGTTCTGTTTCTTGGGTGTCCCTCAAACCAGAGTGTTTTCGCTAGTTTAGTCTGCCATACTGCTTGTGTTTGTACAATATAATAAGACATCTGCTGCCCACCAGCACTCATCTGCGCCTCGGTGGAGCGCTGCAGTTGACTGCTATCCTATTTATATTAATTGAACATGCCGTATTCTGCATACGCCACTGATTACCCTCATTTATTTCGTCTCCTAAAGACCCAAGGATTTCTGCTGCTCGCCCTTACAGCATTGTTTTACTCATTTGGCTCCAATTAGCCTCAGCTAATGAAAATACATTATACTGAACCTCTTGTTACCCATTGCTGTTTCTAATGACATAATTTGTGAGTTTTGAGCCTTTTCAAGTAGAGACATTAGGAATTATGTTACAGTTTCTTCAGTGGGGTGGGGAAATATTAATTGCGGGCATCTGGGCTCCTTCCTTTAAAGAAGACTGGTGATTTTTACTTACCTAATAAATGTTGACATAATCAGGGAGCTATCAGTACCATATGGTGGCCTTTTGTGAGATGCAGATCTTATCCCTGCCCAGTTGGGTAGGGAAATGCTCCAGTGTTAGCACTGTGCCTTGGTATATTTTTAAAGCATCACTCAGCATGGGCATACTGCTGTGAGAAAGAGATGAAACCTATTTTTAAAAGCAGGTGGGCTGTTTCCCCAGCCATTCAGGTGAGGTTATCCTTAATGATAAACAGATGCCAAAAGCTGCATATGCAACTGTGCTCATCTAGTAGGGTTTTTGCACCCCCCCCCCCCCCCCCTTTTGCTGTTTGTTGAACTCAGCCCGGGGGGCTCTTGCGGGGGGGGGGGGGGGGGGTGGGGGGGATGAGGGGAGCTGCGGGGAGCAGCCGGCTGTCTTCTCGCTGCGGGTGTGCTCGTCTCCTCTCCATCCCTTCCCCTTTTGGGGACATTATGTGCAAATGTTGGGCCCTATGGATGCTGCTGCAATTAATGAGTTTTGAGGGTCAAAGCTGAAGGAGAGGCATGCTTCTGCCCTTCGTGGGGGGAATTGACATAACTCTCTTGCCCAACTGCACCAAGGAATTACTAAAAGAGTTTTTGTTAATTCAGGGAAATGTATCAAGATTGAAAGTTTAATAGATGTGATATGTACTGCCAAAAGGCAACAGGCCATACTTGAGTGTATCTTGCCTAAGCTAGCTTTCTGGCAAAATACCCTTTAGCGTGGAAGGGTATGCATAGCCTCCTGCCTAGCTCCTTTGTTTACTGACTTCATCGAGGATGGGGAAGTTTCACAAGATATCCCTCCATCTCTCTCTCTTCTTTAGAGGAGATCCTTTGGTCCGCACTCCCTCGCCTTTTCTGAAAGTACTTTGTGGGTCTTTGTGCTTCTGAAAGTACTTTGTGCTTTTGAGAGAAAGTGCGAGAGACCTGAAGGGAGCAGGGGGATAATGCTGCCGTACCTCAGGGATGTTTTCCTGCTGTCAGTCTTCAAAGCGTGGGGAAAAGAAGGTTGTCTAGGGCATAAGTAGCTGTTAAAAAGGAAGGGTGGATTTAAGTGGAGGCTGTATGGGGAGGAATTATAAACTGTGGCATGATCTGAGTGACTGCCTGGTAGTGTTACACATAGGAGTCTTTGTTTAAGGCAGCAGTTGGCCGCCTGACAAGGACTGGGAGGATCAATTCTTCTCCATTAACCACCCCACTTTGCTTAGCACCGCCGCCACGACGGGCAGGGCCTCTACTGCCACAGAGAAGGATCGGTTTCCCCCAGCATGTGGTGTCCCGTTTCCCCCATTAAATGTGATCAATCAGCCCTCCCTGGCTCTCCACACGTGAGGAAGCTGTGCGGGATGGCAGTGGTCTGGCCAGCCAAGCACGGGCCCTGTGGCGACATCTTGTCCCTGTCCTGTGGGCAACAGTAAATCTTGTTCTGTCTTGTGGCTGGAGTTTTCCCCCAGCAGAGGTGGATTGGAGTCTCCTAGCAGAGGTCGTGGCAGTCAGATATGAGGGTGGGGAGCTAAGGCAGGAGACCCGGGTCTGTGATGCAGGTTGAGGACAGAGCTGTGGTGGTCAAGGGGAGATGCCCTCTCACCATCCTTCACGTGGCCTCTGCAGCCCCCAGCATGGTGGAGGGCTTTTGGTGACAAGTCTGGCTTTGTGACCCTGCACTTACGGTGCTTTTTTTGCTCTTTTGGGTCAGCAGAACACTGAATGACTGCAACAGTGGTAATGAGGGAAAGGAGAAGGTGGTTGAGATGCCACTGGAGGATGTTTGGCATGTGGAGTGGGGCCAGAAGGGATTGTTCTCCTCTGCTGGCAGTGTGACTCTGAGCACTTGGAGAGAGATAACCTACTTGAAAAATGACTTTTTAGATAAGAAGTGTCATTTGAGTAAGAAAGCTGTATGTGACTGCTCTTCTCCATTAGGATATGACACAAGCATTATCCTGCAAACAAAATTTGGGATGTCCAGAGGTCCACAACCTAGGTTTCCTTTCTCTTTAAGGAGGGAGACACAGTGCTAGAGTACAATAGAGCAGAAATTATTGGGCATTCCTCAGTTACTTTATACACTACTTTTAAATAAATCCACTCCACCACAGAGTGGAAGCTGAGTGGGACAAGAGAGAGAGAGCCGGTAGGAGGACAGGCTTATTCATCATTTAATGAATAGTGTTGCATTAATCTTGCAGAGGCATTATCTGAAGAGTTCTGTTGTTTGGCTTGAAGTAAAAGAGGCGTGCATGTAAATTCATATTTTGGTGAATTGTCTTTGCTATGTTTTGATGTGCTGGCTAGAATGTTACAGCTAGGTTAAATCTGAACTGACCATTCCTTTGCTGAGAGATGGATCCAGCCTTCTCAAAGCCCACCACTTCTAGGTGTTTTGGGGGATGACAGAAGGTTTTTCTTGGGGAGATTTGGTAGCTCTTTTTGACAACAGAAGGGAATGGGAAGGAGTTATGCTACATCTGTCTGAATATGGTGGCTGAAGAAGCACATTTAAAGTTGACATGAATAAAAGACGTAGCCAACAGTAGCTGCCATGTACCCAGGAGCCTACATTTTGATGACAGTGTGTCGATAAGTCTAGGCCATGACCTGATGTCTGTGCAATATCCCATACAGCAGCTGGTAATCCTGAATGCAAATCTGACTGTGGCCTCTCTCCTCTTTGTTAAAATCCTTTCCATATTAATTAGCCAAACACACATCCAGTGTAACTGGATGTAAATCCAGGAATATAGTGAAGTTTTTCTGCTTACTTCAGGCTAAAATATAGCCTAATAGCCTTTACTTGAATGGGGAATGAATATTGCCAACAAGTTTTAGAGCTATTGCCACAGGTTTGCCTCCTTGATTAGGTGTTGTTACCTCTGTCTGTTTTTAATTGAGGGTCACGGTGTCTGAGTGAATCTTATGTTCTTCAGTGTAGGAAGAAAAAGTTTTTAAGAGTTTATTTTTCAGAGGTTTAGTGTCACTGTTCTTACTGGATTGATATTCTTAATGGGATATGCTTGGAATGGTTCCAAATTCTAATTTTGGAAATTGAATTGTTTTAGTGATTAAACAAAGTAACGGAGGGCATCACCCTATTAAATAAGATATTTCATGCATGTGATTAATTGTAATCTCAATATAAATCCTTTTGATTTAGAGATTAATGTTGATTCTTTGCTTTGAATTTACTGTCCATTTGTTTTGTTAATTAAAATTAAAGGTAGAAGACAGATAGCGGAGGAACCTCTTCAGGATGTTGATGTTCACTTTGTTAAATAGAACATTTTTTATTAAGAGACTCAAGTAATAGGCTTGGTATAACCATATTAACCCTCAGACAATAGAGGATAGATTGTATGGGTTTTCTATTGCTGGCTAAGCTTTTCATGCTTCAGATCACTTAAAAAATATTGGTAGCTGATATTCTAGCTTAAATGCAGTCTTTTTTTCAAATGCTGTCTTTAATTTTGGAATAGCTTCCTCTTTTTAGAAAGGAAATTTCTCTGTCATGTTGCTTGGAGAGCTTGTATTTTAAATTATATTATGTTCTCATGTCAAAATAAAATAGTGTGTGTGGGGGGATAGAATGAACATGTCCTCTTCCTCAGAACTTACATTTATATGGGGCATTTACACCTGGTCCTGGTCTACCTGGATCCGATATCATATCAAGTTCTATAAGTGCTTATCTTTTCGTTACTAAGCTGTTAACCTAAATCCACTGGAATATGTTAATGCACCCTGTATGTGTTATCTCTGAGCTTGGATGTGGAAGCCAGAAACAGTACAAGAGTAATATTAATGGAATATATGTGCTTCCACTATACGTCAGCCAATCTGTTAAGTCAGTGTGCATGCAATACTTCATAATACACAAAGAAACCATAGAAAAGATTTGTCTCACTTATGTGGAGAAAGTATAGAGTAGGTATTTTAACATTATAAGCTTTTTAGTGCAATGATAGTGTGTTTTTTTTTTGTGTGTGAAAACTCATATTACTGATAAAGATACAAAGCTACTTTGTATTAATGATGTGTGCCATGATACAACGTGATGATCTTAATTCATCTTAATAAGAATGCAAATTATTGCGACAGCAAGGCATTATTGAAAATCATTTGAGATCAAATAACGACAAGCAATTCCCATATGTCACCAGTCTTGCGCCTTATAGTGGCTTACAGCCGGAACATCTCACGCTTGATTTCTAGAAGGTCTTGCGATAGATTGATAGAAGTGCAAAGAGAGAGAGAACCTGAAAATATGTAAGCCACCAGAGTGCAATCAAGTGTACTAAAATTGTCCTTGATGGATGTTTGATCTGTTTTTTTAGCTGCTTCTTGGTTTATTTTTGGTGTTCCTTCCCAACATCCAGTCTGTCTGTCTTATGTTGCAAGAGAAAGCTTGTTTGCCCTTGAGTGTGTAGGCCACATACCCCGATAAATCTATTGCAATAGTCAGCTCTTAGGAGCTCTCTATTCTGCCATGTTCAGAAATGATGTGGTATTAAGTTCGTCATGAATTGTTGTAAATTGGGAATTGTACAAATGCTGTAGCATAGTAGAAATATGTAGAAATCACCTGGCTGACATCTACAGCTCCTGGCGCTCTCCCTGTGTACCTGCTAGTGACCAGACTGTGCCAAGCCCATTTGCCGTTGTGTGCTTTTGGAGCTGGTTTGCAGCAGCCCTGGGCCTGTACCGACGAAGCTGGTGGTCACAGTGGTCAGAACAGCACAGTATTATTAGGCTGTTTATGTGAGGACCTTTGACTAAATTTTGGCCCTAGCTTTCTTTTTTCTTGGCCATTCATGTGAGCAAGTTGTTGCTTTTTGAATATGCCTATAACAAAAGCTAGCAGATAAACTTGAGGAAAAACCTTGTCTCTGTTGCTTTTTTTTTTTTTTTAATATTTTTTTCTGAAGACTACTCACTGTCCCCTGCTCTCGTTTCATGGACTGCTTCTATACTGCCTAATATGACCATGCCCCTTCTCACCCGCAAATATTGAACTTGTAATGTTGGGTTGGCACGGGCTGAACACCACTGCATGCCCTGCTGCAGCATCTCTAGCCCCTGGGGAAGGACATTCACAACAATGAGCTTCTCTAAGCCTGGTTTTGAACATTGGATCCCAAGGCAAAACTTTCCTGCCTTGGTCCCTAGCCCTGATTTGGCTGAGGAGGGATGTAGTGGGAAGCTGGCAGCAAGATGGGCTGAGGCTTGCCAAGTGCTCTCAGGTGATTTCTGTGTTGTTGCTTGGCGTGCTCCCCTCAGCGGCCTAGGGGCCTCAGTCCCGTGTGACTTGCACCTCAGTTTTATTTGTACCTTTCTGGGTGATAAAAGAACGAATGACACAATTTCTTGAGGAGTATGAGAAGCAGATCCTTTCATAAATCTTTATCGAGCATAAAAATAAGGCCCTAATAGTCAATATAATCAGTTCAAAGGCACTTTTAACACAATGAATTTAGGCTAGAATGCTTTAATGGAGTAATTTTTCTAAAACAAACAAACAAACTGGAAATTTAAGAGTACAAAGACTGCATTGGTAGACTGAAATGGTAGACTGTAGCTACCATTTCAATAACCAGAGTTTATAACTTATTAAATTGTGAATGGTTAAAAACTGTGTAATTCTGTTCTGGTTCACTTCAGACATTACTCATGCAATGAATATCGTTAAGCATGCTCAAAGCATAAACTCAGTCCTATGCCTTCTAACTACTGTCATGAAAGAATATTTCTCCTATGAAAACTTATTTTGTATTTGAAAACATGAGTTTATGGGAAAACCCTCCATGAACACAGCAATACGTAACTGTGCCTTCAGTCAGACTCACGATTCAAAGCAACTTGCGCTGCCTCGAACTATGCTTTCTCGTGTGTCCCATATGCATGTAATTTTCTTAAATATCTGTTCCTGGTTGTAGTTTTACCTCCTAGCCCTGTTTTAAACTTTCTTCTTTGTTTTCCAGATGTGCACTATACTGCGTGTTTATGAGGCAAGCAGGGTTTGGGCCCCAGTCCTGAGTGCAGCCAGGAGACCGCCTTGTGTCCTTTTCGGTTGTGCAAACACAGCTGGATGGGAGATGGCAGTTAAACATTTCCTCTCTGTGATTTGGTTTCCCAGAGAAGTTGAAGATAATGATAGGGGAATGCTGTCCTAATTTAGGTTTTATTGGAGCAAACCTACCACATCCTCACCACTACAGAAAGAGATGTGTGCTCTTACAGGTCCAAGCAGCATGTAATTTCCTAATTATCCCATATCAACGGAGATCAAGTAGACACTGAGGAACTGTGGAAAAGTACCTGCCTATTTATCCTCTCCAATGCCTCGTATAGCAGGAAAAGGAGAGAGAGGCAGTAAAGATCAGAAAGGAGACTTTTATCCTATTGTCACAATTAATTTAGCAATGTAACTTGTGCAAAGTGATCCAACTTATTAATGGTTGGACCAAATGAGTTAACCATGCTGTGTCGAAGTGATGTGCCTCCCTGGCAGATGGGTGCTCCTTCAGTATCAAAAGCAGCTGCTGTGTCTGCCTGTCTCCAGCCCTCAGGGTGCTCTCTGTCCTGCCTGTTCATAAGGGTGCTTCTGCCTGTTTTGGAGAGTGCTGCCTCCAGCTTTCAATGTATTTTGGGGGGGACGGGGGGACTTTTTTCCAAGTCTGACAGCTTGAGTAAAACTTAGCCTACCTAGCCCTTAGTCTGCCCTGACTTGTGCTCCTCTTGTGTTCGTTACCCCCAGAGACTGAGGACGCTTCCCCTTTTGTTGAAATCTGTGGCACAAAGGAGTAAATGCTACATGTTTTCCTCTTTGGGAAGAAGCTCCTGCTTTCCTTTGCCTCTTGTAAGCTGATGAAGTTGTTCTCGCTGTGTTTTGTCCTTTTCTGGTTATCTTTGTATCTTGTATGTAATACACTTTGATCGATGTTGGTTCTTTTGCATTCCTTGGTCATGTATACTTGTTTTTGACATGTGATTTATGTTTCGGTTTTCAAGTGCCTTAAATAACTTCTGGCTTGGCCTCAGTGGTCTTGCTATGCATTCTGTTCCTGTCTGTATTAGAAGAGATTTTATTTTGCGTAAAACACTCATGTATGTATACACGCTTTTTGATTGTTTTAATCTAAAATGTTATTTATGACCCCCATATGTGACATTCTCCATTGGTACTCCTGTTAGTCAGGACTAGAGCTACAACAGTATTTCCTCTGCACTTCTTGGAGGGGGGAAACAAAAAGGTGATCACTTTGTGAGGTTATCTCACAGAATTTCAGTTTGTCCATGTGTCACTGCGGCTTTACCAACATACCTAACTGATGTTTTCTGTCAGGTGCATCAGGGAATGGATGCTTCCTTTCTGCTGTTTTTTTTTTTTTTTTTTTTTTTTTTTTATCTAATCTTTGATCTACACACAGAAAGGCTACGAGAATGACATCACTCTTCTTTTTCCTCATTTTTGTTATGTGTTCCTGATACTTAATGAAATATCCTTCTGCTTTCTTCCTAGAAAATAAATCACGTTTGGCTATACAGAGTTTGTCTGAGAATCTCTCTCCTAGTTCTGCTTCAAATATTAGAGCCTCTAATTCTTCCCTTCTTTTCCACACTTACAGAGTTACTACATAGACATCTAAATAAGTTTCACAAAGTTTCTCACTGCTGCTGCTTCTGCTAGACTCTATTACAGTTTCTTATCACTTCCGCAGATTTCAGCCCTCTGGGCCAGATCATTGCTTTTTGAACAGAAGAATTTTGTTATCCACTGTTATTCAGTCTGGCTTAAAATCTTTCCCACTTGATAGGCAAGCTGATATTTCCTATCATGCTCTTCTTATCTGTTCAGAAACACTTCTTCATGGGATAACATCCCCTAGCTGAAGAAGCCAAAGATCTCTTGCTGGTGCCATCTGTACAGCTACGCGTTTGTTTCCGAGAGGCATCTGTCTCTGTCACTAGCAACCCGTGGGCTTCGCGCCTGGGCTTCGCGCCTGGCCTCCACCCAGCCACCATCAGTCGTAGGTGAGGGGGTGACTGCTACCCTCCAGCTCTGCTGTGCACCAGCAGGATATTTGGAAAGAAGGGGGCAGGGTGTGTGTGTGTAAGGGGGAGAGCTTGTTCCTCCGAGTATGGCTTCAGAGGCTTCTGTTTGGTATTAGCATTTGTAAATGGAGGTGCTTTAATATTGGCACGATGTAATTAGAAAAAGTATATCAATCAGAACATTAAGTCAGAAAGGAAATTAAACTCTTTTAAACTGCCTTAATGTGGAATCCCTAATCGCGGGAGAGGACAGTGTATATTCAGGACAGAAATCCTTTTTCACACCATTTTTCTTATGCAGTGGGGAGACGGCTTAGAATAGGAAAACAGGCATCAACTAAACAGTATATTTATCTTATGTATACATGCTTATATTTTTTCCTTATGTCACTGCTTATTAAACTGCAATCCATCATCATAATTTCTCAATGACTTGTAAATTAACCTTATGCTCTACGTAAATATTCAGTTCTCCATATAGCAATCAGAAGAAAGCCTGCAAAGCTATGAATAATGCAGCATTTAATGCAAAATATGTGCAGGAGATAATTGGTGAAATGACCTTTCATTTGTGGCAGTAACTTCATGCTCCTGATTGAGTCCTTGCCCCCTCCCACCCCAACACACATCTCTTTAAGTTTATTGTTTTGAATAATGACATTTCTCAATTGGCAGATAGCAGATTTGAAGGAGAGACAGCTTTCAGGCTGGGCTGGGGTATACCCCATAAACATGCTTCTGCTTAGGGTGGAAATTTCTGAAAGAGCTTGCGGTCACTGAGCCCAGGCTGTGATGCATGCCTTTGCGATGGACCAAGATGACCATATGGGAGCTGTGACTTGAACTTTTAAATATTTTGTTTTGAGTAGGAGCCAATGGTGCTTATTGTGTTTCAGGGGTTGCTAAGTGCTGCCAGAGTCTTGGGTTTTCCAGGGCTGTCTGTGACATGACTGTGACAAGGAATTGCATCCCAAGTCCAAAAGCTCTCGTGCAGGCCTGAAGTACATCTGGAGATGGTTTCCAGCAACTGAAGCTCAGGGATTTACCCTGTCCTGTGTACCCTTTTTCACAGGAGCCCTCCTGTGCCAGCTGCCTTATCATGTAAGGGTACTTGTGAAAGGGGAAGCGGACAGGTCTGTGCTTGGTGCAGAGGTAGGACAGGAGTCAAGGCAAAAGGCCGGGGGCTGTGTCAGAGTTGCCTGGAAGGAAGGAAGGAGCCCCTTCCCCTCCTTGGTGAGCTTGGTGCCATTGGCTGGAGTCACCACGTTGACATCCGTTGATTCACGGGACAATTTAATGCTGAAATGCTGAATGAGAGGGAAGGCTCTTCCTCACGCCCCTGGGTTCTCCAGCAGCTAAGAGGGAACTCCTGCCAGGACTGGCCAGGCACCAGCACCCCTGACTGCATGGGCAGCACTCCTTGGAGCCCAGCCTGCCTGCTGGGGGACAGCCTTGGCCACCCACTGTCAGAGGAGGCTGCTGCTGCTTTGCACCTCAACTTGCTTCTGTGTGTTGTGCTGGCAGTAGTCACGGCGCTTAGACAGATGCGAGCCAGCAATGCTTACCGACCAGCTCTAATGAAATGCAATGAGACCTTTGTGTGAAAGCAACCCCATGAACATCAGCTCAGGAAATGGGGCATCTCATAGGCAATTAGTGTATTCAAATGAACCGAGACTTTGTGTGCCTTTTGTACTTGAGGTGGTGTTGGACGCTGCAGCTTGGGTAGTCAGAACTTAACTGTTTTGTTTCATTTCTATTTGAATATATATTAGTGGAAAACATATTTCTGAGCTGCTTGCATTTTGCTTTAATGATGTGGGAAGATGAACTTTAAATGAAATTTTGGAAATGAATGTCTGAGTACTGAATGCCCTAAGAATTCAAAATAAATAAATTGTAGGATGAGAAGATGAGAAATGTGACTGAACTAATTGAAAGCACCCTTTAAAGTGTTTTTCAAATCAGTGCGTCTTATAACATTTTTTTTTTTTTGGAATTGAAGGTAAAAGCATATTTTTGTTTATAGCATGTTAATTTTATTTCCAGTCTCAGCATTAGACTCTGCTATTCTTTCATTGTCATTCTATTTTATATATATACACCTATATGTTTTACTATAAATTTATCTCTTGAACACAGATTATTTTTATATAAAAATAAAGTTTGTTTTTCCCAGTGGACAGAGGAAACCAGAAGGCTTCCTTAAAGTATTTTTTCCTATTTATGTTACTTTTTGATCACTCTTGAACAGCACAAATGACTGTTCGCATACCACAAGCAGCAAAGCGTTGAGGCCTTGATGCCAGTGAAGTTGTGTGGTGCCACAGAGATTTATATCACTTGCTTGTTCAGTCCCTGAAGTGCATTAAATGAGAGTGGAAGGGGATCTTAGCTTTTGCTGTTTAAAGTACTCTGGAGCTCAGAATTGTTTGTTCTTGCTCATGAAACATAGCTCGTTGAAGCTATCCATCATCTTCTGTACAACTGTTTGGAGGAGGGGTTTGCTGTCCATGAATTGTGCTCATACCTAGCTGTTTCTAACATACATGAAACAAAGGGATCTGATAGATAGATTTTAAATTTCTACTGATATTAGTAGTGTGTGTTTTCTCCAGATATGTCCAGGATACTTTTTGGAAAAGCAGGATGAATGAAATTTTAGGGTTGTACGAACAAGTTTCAGTTCTTGATATTTCTCCTTTTGTAAGAAGTGAATCAAAAAACATTCTCCGTTGTTCTTATACCTGGCTAGCTTTTTAGATACCTACAGAAAAACAAACAAAAAAACCAAGCAGGTTTGTGCTCCTTTTCAGCCATTTACTAGCCATACATTTCAGATTTTCTCTGATGTTACTGTATGTGTCTTCTCCAGATATGTCCAAGATTCTCTTTATGAAAACAGGAATGTTGAGATCTCAGGGCATTAGGAAGAAGAAAAGCAGTACTGGACTTAAAACCACAGTTACAGAGCTGTACCCAGATGATACATTCCTAAAATAATTGCAGTGAATTGTGCTGAAGGTTTATATTTATATTTTACATAAACACTGTAGTGTTTTCTTTGGAGCCTCTAGGATGGCCCACATCTAGGAGTGAGCTGCAGCAGCTCTGTGCTGCCGACTGCTGCTGTGGCTTCATGGGTGCTCCAGGGCCCCTCGTGGTGGTGGTGCCCTGCAGCAGGTACCAAGCATGTAACCTCGGTGCAAGCTGGCGTTTTGCATATAGTTCTTAACTCATGTACCATTGCATGCAGGTGAAATCATATATAATCCTATATGCCTCATACTTCCACGAGGAAGAGAGAGGAACACAAACAGATATGGAAGCAGATGATGAACGTAGAACTGGCCACTTGCTCTTAAATGGGATTTTTGTCTGCCATTTACCCTAGCCCTTCAAAAAGTTTAAGAAAGTTTGTTTATTTATTTATTTAAGCAAAGAAAAAAGACAGCGTAGATGTATCTGGGCTTATGTAATCAATTTTCCACTAGTGTTAGCAGATTATTACTATGCTCCAAAACACGTGAAGGTTCCATAATGCTTGTAATTCTCATAAAAAACATAACAGCTATGCACAGATTAAAAACAGGGCAGGAAAGAAAGAAGTAAAAAACCATTAAGAGTCTTTGGAAATTAGCTATGTTTTTTAGATGTAGGCTAACTCATTGAGAACAGACATTTGTGGGGAGGGTGAACGTTGAGAAGGCCGGAAAGGGTGGAGGTTCACTGCTGGGAATGCTTTAGAAGGGATTTTCTTCATTCAAGACAGCATTTATTATGCATTTTTTGGAGCCTAGTCAATACTGTATAATGAAAATATTTGGGAACAACTTGGGGCTTTTTAAGAGAAGAAACTGCAGAGCTAAATGACATAGGTGAATAGACATGATTCCTGCCTCATGACTGGTGACCGTCTTGTAGCCAGATTTTCCAGGCAGTTGTGTCTGTGTTGTCTTCTTCCCCTGGCCTTCCCCCTTTGGAAGCTATTTGGGAATAATGTGAAAAGTGGCCATTTGTCTAGGATTTCTCCATGTCTGCAAATCAAAGTAGCAACCTATGTTGTGGATATTCAGGAATGCTGATCAAATGATCGTTGCACATGTACACATCAACTTAGCTGCAAAACTGGTTTCTCAGTAGTGAACAACGCTGCTTGATGTAGAGAATACTGCATGTTCCGCATGGGTTAGGCATTGCGTCAGGAGATTCAGAAGAGTCACACCCTGCTAAAAGAGCAGGTGAATTATCTGGCTAGATGGTGGTGGTGGTGGGGAATAAATTACCATAAAGTTGCTTACATGCATAGCTTTCTTGCTAAGGAAAAATGACATGATACCATTCTGTGTGTGTGTGTGTGTGTTTGCCACTTGCTAAAGTGAAGAATAGTTTGCTATCATTGCTGCAGTTATTCATGACATTTCTTAAGTAACAAGATGTGTGGCTGGAAAGTATAAGGTTACTGCTATAAAAATGTCATCCTTTATTTAGGAAAAAAAAAGACGATACATTGCTATATGATAATGAAGCACTTTGATTAAAAGCATCCAACAGTCTATGATGTATTGGAGCTAGCTGGAAGACCATTGGAGTGTAATTAATTATTAGCTGTTCTTTATAAGGCCTAGCTGCTCTTCACAGAATTGATTTTGAATGGTGACAAAGAAGCAGGCTCTTATTTGTGAACACTACACAATTAAATATATGGATGTTGGCAGGAGCAGGTGGCATGTGATGGGTGACGGAGTACAAAGCCTTTCACCTGTAGGCACTTCCTTAATCTGAAGCCAGACAAATTGTTGAGGTGACAAAGTTGTTGCTGATGGACTGGTTGGAAGCCAATGCAGTTTATATGCAGCAGTAATGTAGCTGTATCTTAAAAATCATGACTGTGTGCAGTAGGAATCTCAGCAATGGGCTCAGCTTTACCTAACAGGCTGGAAACTTCCAAAGCAAGACCAAGGTGTGTTTGTGAGGAATTGTGCGTTGGTTTCTATGCCCATCTCCTCTGTTTTGTGGTTAAATAGAGGGGTTGGGTTAATGTAGTTTATCCCCTTTTCTGAGAAATATATATACTTTAAACTTAGCTTTTCAGAAAGGAATGCTGCTTCTGGTCTGGAAGAGAGTCTTGCTAGTAACTGACTGTCTAAAAAGTTGTTAGATATTGAAAAGGACTTAGAATATTTAATTCATTTCAATTGCTTGGTTTAATGAAACTAAAATGAAGTACTAAATGTAATAAGCTTTTTTTCTTTTTTTTTCTTTTCTTTTTTTTTTTTTTTAAAGAAAACACACACAGCACACCAACTTAAACCATTTCCAATGAATGCTGCTCTGTGCAGCATTCTATGCAGAAAAAAATGCTAACAGTAAGTCTGAAAAGATCAGGAAAGACGAAATGAAATAATTTTTTTTATTTCATTTATTTCATAAAGTAGATGATGTTATGGATGGGGGTCTCTATCCTCATGCAGCTGTGGCTGTTTGCTTAATTTTGGCTACCTGAGCTGTCACCTGCTGTTGATGTCAGCTGATGTGAGTGAGCTGATGTCTTCCTTGCCTCCTCTTTCAAATTCTTCTCTTGCACTTCTACTCTAGTTGCATCTAGAGATTATACATATGTGTTCATGCAACCACAAGCAAGGAAAAAAGGATGTTTGCAAGCAGTCTTCTGCCAAAATGTACCAATCCTTTTGAAGAACATCTCTATTTGTAGAGAGGAAAACCTGTTGTTGATATCCAACCCAAGAGAATGGGAAAAGAGATAAATGTGATCAAGGAGAAAACAGCCTAACACTCTGTAGGATCTTATTTCAAATGCAGACAAGAAACTTAACTTGCAACTTTTTCTACAGCAGAAATATTTTTATTATTTCAATCTGAGTTCATTTAAAGTTGTCAAATGATTTTCAGATGTTCTTTTGCTGAATACGACTAGGAGAGCCAAATCTGATTTTACGTACAAACATATACTGCCACTGGATTCCACTGAAGGCAAAAATAATAGGAAAAAAAGTCAAAAAAAAAAAAAGTCAAAAAAAAAACCAAAACACCACCAAGCCCCCCCACCCACAAAAAACAGACCAACCCTAAAAGCATTTAGTGATAATTGGAAAAGGAAACTGAAAACTTTTGTGAATTTGTGGATTGTAAATTGTATGCCAAATCCATTCTAAGTATATGGATATCCCATACAGAAAGAGGTTAGGTTTTGAAATGTTGAAATTCTGTGCATGTCCTAGCACTTGCTACTCTTTGTTGAGTACTAAAAGCTGCTTTTACATTATACTCAGGTCTATATCAAAACAAGACAATGGTGCAATTAAACTTAAATGTTTTCCTGTTACTTTTGGATGAGAAATTCTGTATTAGAACAGTTTTCTTTAAAAGTAATGCTAACTGAAGCGAGCAAGAAAATGATAGGCATTATTTACCCAGACAGTCCTTTGCACAATGAATAATAACAACCTAGCAGTGGCTGGCAGTCAGGGTTAAGATTTTTTTGCTTTTTCTGGGAACATCCATTTGGGGCAGCTGCAAGGGAAAGTGAGTCTGGGGGGAAAGAGCAAAGCAAATATGGCTGGGAGTATTTTCTTTTTTTTTTTTTTTTTTTTTTTTTTTATTCATAATGTGAAGGAATGAAAACCCAAGCAACTTTGGCCTGACAGGCTCTGTCCTGCACTGGCTAAGTGAATGTGAGAGCAAGTTTTCAGGACTCTGTTAACATCCTAAGTACAGCTCTGCATGGAGGCTTACTGGATGTGGCAAGGAGTTTCTAGTCTGTCAGCCCAAACCTGGAAGCTCCAGGGCTGTAGATCTCCAACAAAGCACAGTGGTTCATGAAGGTCCAGCTTCAGGGAGAGATGATGCTGGGAGGTGAGGATTTCTTTCCCTTCCTCTGGACGGGAAGGGGATCTGTGCTTGGAGGGAGGTCTCTTCCTTGGTATTCAGTTGGGAGACAACCAGAATCCAGCCATAGTAATACTTGACGTCTGTTCTTCCTGAAGTATAGTTTTGTTTTTCAGTCAGTGCGGTCCCACTGCCACTTACTACGTAGCTTATTTCATATATGAAAATAATAGTTTGTAAATGACATTTGTGGTTAACTTTTGCTTACATGTCATAAAGAGAAATATCCTATAATTATTATGGTCCCCTAGTAAATTCACTATTATTACCTAGTTATTCTGGCCATATGGATTACACCATATTTAAGGTCCCAGTTCAATAAAAGTACATCTGGTTCCTGTGCTGCAAAAACCTATTAAAGATTGAGGAAACCATGCAAATAGATTTATATGGTCTTTTGTTGGATTTTACAGTGTTTAATTGACCTTTCTATTGAGAGTAACCATGACAAAATCCAAATTCTGGAAGTAGCTACTAAATGCAATAGTCCTTTAGTTACTACAGAGTTAACGTCTGCCGTTCGTTAGTACTCATTTCAAGGGTCTCACATGGTGGAGTCTCCTCCACTTCCTTTGGGAGAATATTCTATGGTCTAATAGATCTCAATGTCAGGAAGTCTTTGACCACAATTTATGTAACTGCATATGTTTCCTATGGATTCCTTCTTCACCCATGCAAAATATGTCATGGGGCTTCCAAAAAAAAAAACAACAAAGTGACATAAGTGACACTAGAAATAGTTTCAAATGTCTATAAGCCTGGTTTATTAAATGAAGTTGAAAACGAGTTGGTGATGTTTTTGGAGGAGAGATTCTGCAGCTGGAATGAGTAGCAGACCTCTTAAAGTTCTGCTCAGGGAGACAAATTTAACAGGAACAATTTAATAGGTGAAATATTTTGCTTCCTTTCCACTGACAGGCTCTTGGCCAAGCAAACTCTCTATTGCTACCGCAGTTTTCTAGTGTTCATGGGTACTTCGAACAAACTTCAATCGCAAAGCAGATTTTTCCTGATTTTTATTTTAATGTGCAGATCCCCTCCCTACCTTCAGAACTTTTCAAGAAGCACTCAGTGTAGCTAAATTTGTTGTGCATATTTACAGCAAATTTAAGGGCTGTTCCTACTTCGGGTCAAGATGCTGAGTTCTTGCCCCTACCAGAAATGCGTGGGCTCCTGTGAACTCCTGCCAATGCCTGTGAAATTGCGTGTGGTCTCTGCTGTCAGATGTAAAATCCATGCTAGAACCCAGAACTAGCACTTCTCTTTTTTAAACGGGAGAAGGCTGATCTTTCTCAGGCTCTCATCTGCTGCCTGGAAGTTTCTTCGAAAAATCGCTGCAACTATATTCCTTAGCTCTTCTTTTCCTCTCCTTCCTCGCAAGTAAATCTTTAATGAGAATCTGACTGATTCAGTATCTGTTTTTAAAGCGAGGGAGGAAAAGATTTACTTATTAAGATATTCGTCTAAGATGGTTCTGGATCATTTTCTTGTCAGTATGACAACTTCGTTTTTTAGCTTTGGGCTCTTTCAGCTCGTATTGAAGTGTGAAATGATAAACCCTTTTTATCTGAAAAGATGTTTGGGACTTAATCCCACAAAGTACCAAGATAATGTTAATTTCTGCTAACCAGTTTTAAGGACTGCAAGTTGAAACTTTTTATTGCATTCTTCACCTTTCTGCAGGAAAAGGAGGGGGAAAAAATTAGGAGGAAACTTGATCTGGTAACACATGTAGAAAGTAAAATTATAATGCATGAATGATACCCTGCATGATACAGCCCAGTTCGTGTGCTGTCAGCTTTCTGTAGATAGAGGCGGAATAGGAAGAGTCATCTGTCTGACTTTGTTTGGGACCATTGGTTTCCTTGGGGCTGCTTCCAGGGATGTCAATGAAGTTGGACATTCAGGAGAGCAAAAAAAAAAAAAATAAATCTGATTTCTTCTCTTGGAAACAATGTTCAAACAATGGTGCCAGTGTATGGAAGGCTATGACACATTTTCTTCTATGTGGCCTGAGAGCACAGAATTATCTGAACTTTTTTTTTTTTTGGAGGGGGGGGTGGTGTGTGAATATAGACTTCTTTTGCTGTGTTAAGGCACGCTTCAACTGCAGCTGCTGCTGGCATTTTTGTGGGTGGGAAGGGGGGGGAAAGATGAGAGAAGCCGCAGTCAGAAAGAAGACTTGAAGAAAGCAGGAGGGAAAATTGTTATAGGAAATGAGCTTCCTAGGAAGAAAGCTAGAGGCGAGGGCTCCAGCAGCCAGGCTGGGTGCCTTGCTGTGAGCCAGGGAAATCGGCGGAGGGGCCAGGAAGATGCTCCCAGCCTGGGCACCGTGCCACCAAGAGCAGCTGCTCGCGCTCCAGCTTCAGCTCTGTGGCTTTCGCAGGGGAGGATGCTGCCAGGGGAGGGAAGCGAGGAGCCTTCGACATATGCCACGCTGCCAGTGTCGGTGCTTCCCACGAGTCGAGTGGCGTTTCATGGGAACATATGAACGCTTGCCTCCCTGCGGTGCAGTGCGGTGGCCAGGGCTGGAGGAAATGACAACAGTTAGTAGAGCTGGCTGGACCAGAAAAACCATCCCAACATGTTATTTTGCTAAAATGTGAATGCCTTGCAAAAACAGTGACCTATTTCCTGTCCTCTGGCTCCACAAATATATCTGGAATGAAATTTAGCCTTTATTTTTTGGGGGGTTTGAGGGTTTTTGCAAATTAAACAAACTCCTCGCAAGATAAGAGCATAGTATGAGTGAAATAAAATTCCCCATTAAAAAAAGCATATAAAATCTATCTTTCTGGTAGTTTTGTTGTTGTGTTTACATTAAAATTGGCAACTTCTTTGAAACATCCAACTTGCACCAGGGTCTCTCAAGCTCCCTTTATATTTACCTTCTGTCTCACGCACAAGAAATAGAAGGTACCAAAAATGTCTATTTCTGTTTGTTTGTTTTTCTTCACTCTGTGTAAAATGTAGAGGTATACTTTGCAGAATAAAACAAAAAATAATCCTCAGGAAGGCAATATGTTTAGGGTCAGAACATCTGTCTTTAATGTAAATTGGACTATCTTCAGGCATTTTCTCATGTGCTGCCTTTGCACGTTTTTGTTCATTATTGTCAGATGCGCTGCCTTTATAGAAAAGACATGATCTATTAACTATTTACATACACACATCTGTCTTGTACAGAAATCCACTGGCACTGGAAAATCTGTCATAGCTTATAAGTACACAGATTCCACAAGCTGCTGCTCTTGTGAACTGTAAATGACTCCCTTACTAAACAGCCTTTTAGGGGCTCTTATAAGCAACAGCTTTGTAACTTAGTCTCCCATAACTTAGTTTCCCATTTGTGTTCTGCCAGGATGTAGTTGTGGTCTTCCCTCTTTCTTAATGTAAATGTTCTCCCAGATTTAAAAGGGAAAAAAAAAAAAAAGGCCAGAAAAAAAATGTTTTATGTTAGCCTGGTTCAGCAATTCCAGGTTCAGAAGTCCAGGAACTGTAAGAGGCTCTTACCTTTCTGCTTTTCCTTTGAGTGGGTTTCTAGCCCTACTTAGTTCATTTTTTGTTTGTTTGTTTGTTTGTTTTTTGTAAGAGTGTAACCACGTTAAAAAGAAAATTATTTTCAATCGAGCCCATGTTTTCAGGGAAGGTCTGCCTGAAGCTTTATTAAATTTGGGGTTGACAGCAGTGTGGAAGCTGAAGTGCAGGATCTGAAATCCCACGTTAGGTGGTTTCTAGAGGTACTATGCTTGTCACTGCATACTTGACATCATTTCATGCACAGATACATACCTTCACTGTGCGAGAAATGCCCTGTATGTTGGAGAATAACAATGAGGAGAGCAGCCTGGAAGCAGAAAAGGTGTCGCTGACATTCAGAGTAAAAGCAGAAACACCAGCAGCACATCTGTTGGTGAGCTGTATAGAAACATGATGAGGCATTAAGGCAGCCGATCTCCACATTCAGTTTCCTCCCTCAGAGCCTTGAGCCCAGAGCTACTCGCAAAGCCTGCAGGTGGTTCATGGAGTCGAGATCCAGATCCATGCTTGCAGCTTTCTTCATATTCCAAACCTGTAGTTAATAGTTTGCTGCTTTGTTGCGTTGCCACAAAATAACACTTTGTTCCTCTTCATATTGCTCTCCCAAGAAAGCACGTAGTTGTACATTCTGGTCAAAATTATCACTCATGTAAAATCTGTCCATACCCCCCCCCCCCCCAGGTGATTACGTTTCTTTTCAAAAGCTCTTTATCTTTGCACCCCCCTTTCCTGAGAGCATGTTCTGGCGAAACACTCAGTTTCCCTTTAATTCTTTGTGACAGGGCTGTAATACAATTTTACTGAAGAAACCTTTAACAGATAAAGCATAGGCAGATTTTTTGTAGGTTACGAGGCAAGTTCTTCTCAAGCTATGTTTGTATAACTCTGTTAGACTGGATGGAGGTGTGAGAATTTCTGATGCAGGTACACCAATAGTGGTAGGCTTGACTTGTGAACTACTCCTTACAGTGTGTCACAATCAAATTAACTTATGTTTAGTTCCAGTTTTGCTTCTCTAGGGCTGCTGAACACTGGCATATCATTTCTGTGTACAGATAGACTCCCTTCTGGGCTCGCCTTACAACAGCATTGGTGGTATAAATCTAGGTTTCTTGTTCAGAGCAGAGAATTCAGCTTGGCTTTCCAATTCAGAACTCCTGTGTGAATCTCACAGAAATCTGTATTCCAGCATCCTAGGAGAAACCAGCCAAGACAGCTCTTCAGTATCTTCTTTGGCCTTCTGCCATATTTGATCATGGGATAGCCCTAGATCTTTGTGTGACTATATGACATGGGTTGGTGCTTATGATTTGGCTTTTTTTTTCTTTTTTTTTTAAATTCAGGTTTAGATTTGTCATAGTTGTCATCCCTCCTGACGTGTGTGTGAACACACACACACTGCTTCTCCCTGTTTTATGAGCTTACAGCTCAATTTTGGAAAACTATTCTGAATTGAAATTTAGCACAGAAATTTTCAGCCAGACCCAATGTGAAAAATATGGTCATAAAACATACACTTCCAATACAGTCACTGACATATGGTGTACAATAAGTATAGATTTTAAAAAGTAATAATAAATTGATATTTCAAGTGTATTGATAATCTCACATTGCCATAATCTCACAGTATGCCATAATTTTGTAGCCTTGTAGTGGCTATAGGCAAGCCTGGAGTCCGAGCACTTGGCCATGAAGAGCACCCTAAGCTGACACAGTTATCAATCCTTGTCCCAGCAAAGGAGGTAGATTGCATTCACAGGCTTGCACCAACCTGCACAGACCTATCTGCAGTCGTTCCCAAAATTGCTAGACCTGATTTCTCATCTTTGATAACCTGTAACTAAAGTGCTGCCAAGAGGAATTTCTGCCCTCTTTGTCTCCAGTCTTCTGCTTGCTGATTGCTTGAAAGCAAAATTCAGTTAATGATGTATTTATTTCTGTAGCAGGCTATCAATTCACATGTATTCTATTCTGTATTAAAAAACAAATATGTGTTATCTAATTATCTGATACATGTTGGAAGGAAGAATACAAATATTTGAAAAATCAATTGAATTTAGGTCTTGTATCCTTTTTTAAAATGTGGATTGAATGCAGCTGGCTCTGGCTGTGCTTTTTTGGCTTGCTGTCAGCCTTTAGAATACTATTCTTTAAAGCTGAATAAATATCGAACAAACGAGAGATAATAAAAGTGTTATTTAATATCATATTCCCAGTGGCTTAGGAAAGGTTACAAACCCTGATATCTGGTTAGTGGCCCCAGTGGCTTTCTAGCAAGTTATTTAACTATCCATTTATTCATTTAATTTATTGCAGTTAATGAGAGCTAAAACGCAGCCACAGGATTCAGGTTCCCAGAAAAACAGACATAAATTATGACCAGGTTTAAAGAGCGTGACTTATCAAGCGATCATCCTGGCAAGCACTGGAAGCTTGGTGTCTATGCCACGGATATTGATTGTTATCCATTTCTGCCTTCTTGAATAGAGCCTTCTTTCAATCTTTGCTGCTGTTCCACCAGTTTACAGACGTCTTCCATTCCACATGGGAAGAATTTCAAATCAGGCTTTGTAATGCACATACAAAATGAAATTAAAAACGTAAAGTCTTTGTAAATGGGTGGGATAACTCTGCATTGCATACCTTTTTTTTTTTTTTTTTTTTTTTTTCCTAGAGGTAACAGAATTGCAGACAACTTCAAATGGGTTTTGAACAACAGAATGTGACCTAGGTACTTGTTTATTATCCTGTATCAAAGCTAGATCACCAATAAATTGTTTGTTTTATATAACATGTTTCTTGAATCTTAATACAACTTTGCCTGCTCTTTGCCAGGTTTTAAGGTCCAGATGGCTCAGTCTTGTGTTTATGTTGGAGAAAAGGACGCTCATTCATCATAATATTCTTGTAATAATCATCAGAAATGTCGTATGGTCTTGGGGCTGGCTCCTCTGCAAACTCATAGATGTGCTAATAGGTGTTTGTGAAACAGAGGTCCTTGTGGAGTTGGATCCTCAAAAAGGTGGTTGATTCGATATTTACTTTTTCAAGTCATAGAGGGATGCAAACGTTTATATAAGATTATGTATAATGAAGTTAGTGGTACAGAATTATGAGAGATTTGATTAAATGAGTGCTCAAGTGTTCTACTCCTTAAAGACTAGCTTAGTCTAGATATATGAAAACAAGTATTCTTAATGTAAGTCATTACAGTTTTGGTAGTGTAACCAAATATATCCATGTTTGTAGCAGTTGTAGAATAAAATGAAAAGTGAAAATTAAACAGGAAAAAAATTTACTGCTGTCTCAGTCATGCTGAGTTATTGTAGTCATGTAAGAACGCTTAGAAAAGCATGAAGTAATATTGTAGAAACTTGGCATACTAACTACCTGGCAAGCAAAATGCTGCAGTATTATATAAGTTAATATTTCTTGACACGTGGTGACTTTCTAAAGCTTTTAAATTATGTTAGACTTTAATGGGGAATATGCATACTTCTTTTCTGCATTCCTGGAAACCCTTTCATGTTATTTGGTGTGGAGCTTACTTGGTTGTGACCTGTCCTATATACTCGTAGCTTAGAAATTTTAGCTTAGAAAATTTAGGTTAAACTGAGGCAGTTGGTGGTTCTGTATAGGGGTTGAATGGGAACCTCTGACTTGATATTGCTCATCTGCTTTTCCTCTTCACCTATCTTCCTCCTCAGCATGTGATGAACTCCATTTTACACAGTAGTACATTGTGTGTGTAGCTGTGTGGCAGCTTCTCTTGCCCACACAAAAGGATGGAAGCCAAGATAACTGGTCATCACAGTTCGCATGTTTGGTTCTGCTCCATCCTTCAGCCTGTGTTGCTTTTTAGAAGTTGACAAAAGGCAGTGCCCTTTCTTCTAAGGCTTCCAAAATGAGCCACATGACAGCACCCAGCCATGCACCTGGGAGCAGTATGGTGATCCTGTGCAGCAGTTCTTGGGTGGAGAGGTACCGACAGGGGGACTGTGTGCTTTGTCCTGAGCTTGACGAAGAAGGATTTTAAAACAGGGGAACCTTAGGGTTGCTGGCATCTTGACGTAATCCCTCCAACTGCTGGTAGCAGTCTCTGCTCTAGAGCATGTACCCCAGATATTCAATTCGTTTATTGTTTGTAGGTAATGCTTTCACCCTGACGTGATTATAGTCCCTTTAAACTCCTAGAATAGCTTTCTAGAGAATGATTCATGCTAGATTTTCATAGAGAAATACAGCTTTGGAGGGAATACAGAAACTGTTTTATGAAGTACAATTAGGTGTTATTGCTTTTTACCTCCAACTTAAATCTCAATGTGAGTGATGTGCTCAGACAGAATAGTAACTAAAAGTTATCTCAGTACTGTGCTCTTTAAGCTTGATTTTAGGAGGATGTTATAAAGGTGCCTTGAGTATCCTGATGGCATACCAATAGCCTGAACGTTAAATGCAAGATGGATCCAAAAAAAACCCACTGCATGGGGGGCTAATGTATCCTACTGAGAAAGAGATGGATAAAGGTCTGTGTGGCTGTGGCCAGGCTATTTCCTCCTCTTCTCGATACACCTCAGACTGAGGTGAAGACATTCACCCACATGCATCCCTGGTAGTTTGTGTGACTGAACAGGGTGAGCCAGCTGGGTAACAACCCTTCTGGGCATTAAGGGGGAGTAAGTAGAGACTTACCATCTAGCCCTGGGTGGTCTGTTCCAGATGAGATAGGAAATGGCGATCCACTTCCTTCCCTTGCATTACGTGGCTGTGTACTAGAGAAGGAAACAACCAACACATCCATAAACACAATATATGAAGCAGACAAGGTAGACAAACATCCAGAGAGTGTCCAGATAGCACTTGCTCCCTCTTTTTTGAGAAGTTTCCATTTTGGGGTAGAGAAGGTGAGAAATTAGCCTTTCGTTTGGAACAAGGATGAGATTTTTTTCTGCCTTGTGTGGTGAGGGGTGTGCTAGATGATGTGCAGCGTGTGTTTGCACTGATAAGTGCAGAAGGCAATTTTTGTGTGCAGCTCTGCTTGTAAGGGCCAATGTGCCTGTGGCAGGGTTCTGCAGCTCAAATCCTGCTAGACAAAAAGATAATCCAGGGAGATTAGTTTTAGAGGTTGTTCTGCTGCTTGCTAGGATTTGAGGAGGGAATTGAGGGTTCAATAAAGTGTGGAGTAAATAAACTGAGTCAAGTCACCCAATTGTTTCATTATGGTCACCACTTGCTGTCTGGTGGATAAACTCAACTGACTCAACCAACTTAATTGCTGCCTGGGAGGCAGTGTGCTGAGCTTGCTGTAGGAAGCATCCTGTGAGAAAGTGAGACGAGAGTAACTGCATGCCACAGACACATTCAAATAATGGGATTTAGCTTGTATTTTACCTTGTCTTCTGCTGTCCTACTGGTCATTATAGGTTTCCAGTGCTTGCTTTGAATTCTAAATACTATCTTGTAATCTTGCAGATGGACTTGGCTTTGGTCCGTGCTTGGTGCTTCATGACACCTAATGAAAAACCCTGCTACAATAGCTAAATACATATGATAAATTTAAGATAGATCTTGGAAGCTGCTAATAAGGTGCAAATCTTTTTCAGTAGAATATGTGTACTTGAGCTACCTTGGCTATGTCTAATTGTAAATATTAAAGCATATGATTTACATCCATGTGAACCCTCCGTTCCCTCCTGCTCCCGTAACAGTGCAGGAAAAGAGCAAAGAGAAAGTTTTTGAGAACAATTCCTGTGTCAAGCTGCATTGTTCAGTAACTCATAAAATGAGCTGAGCCACACACAGTTGCTGCTGTGAGGTCTCTCTACACTTGTAATGCCGGCTTTCTGAACACCCACATCTTACCACCTGTTTTCATTCAAACCAACAAAAAAAAGAAAAAAGAAAAAAAAAAAAAAACAGAACCCCAAAATGCCTTAAACACCCTCCTCTTCCACCTCAGTTATTCTTCATCTGCTCTCTGGAATACTGCTATCAGGAAAAAAAGGAGGAGGGGAGCGAAAAACAATTGCAAGATGTTACTTACTATGAAGCGCCACTGGAAAAATTATGCTGTCCATCTTTCATCTATTGTGGGAATATCAGAAGACAGGCTACCATTTTACCTACTTCTAGTTATATTGCAGATGTGTTCTGCTGGAGATCTTCATAACTTCAGATTTGATTGCATCTTTAGTTAGGCTCTAATTATTTGACTTTACTTCAGTAGATAAAATTCATCTTCTCTATTTTCTTATTTGCGACCTGACTCCAATATTGTGAAGATAAGCCTTGTTTATTTTATGCTTACTTTTTTATTAATGTTAATTAACTATTTTCTGAAACATAAATAAGATACAATTAGTAATATATTTAGCTGTTTTATTTTTGACAACAGGCAGATGATTACCTTCAAAAATAATAACAGATTTTAATCTAAATAAGTATCTAAATTATAGTTGTTGAGTTGTAGAGAAAAACAAATTCAGCTAATCCCTATTTGCATGTGCCAATTAGCTAAGTGTTAATCAATCTCCTATATAAATGAAAATGAGAAGACTAAGCTCTCTGGTAAGATAATATTTCTCATTAACAATAAGTATAACCTCCTAGTGCTATTGTAGGAGAAAAGATTTATGATTCTCATTCTTATTTAGAAAACAAATAAAACACAGCTATGAAGTCATTTACGAAACCTGTGTCCTCTGAGGACTTAATGTAGTCAGGATCTGTCAGAAGTTCTCCTAAAAATCCTCAGTTGTCTTTAAAGTGACATATTTAGTGTGAGGCATACAATGTAGAACAATGAGGCAAGCTTAAAAAAACATACTGGATCCCAACATAACAAACAAAGCATAGGACTGTTGTAAATTAAGGGGGAATACAAAGCAGAATAATTGAGTAACTCAAGTGGCTTTTTGTTGTTGTTATAACAGTAATTTGTAACTTAAATTGTATTTTCCAAAACCAAATTTTGCACACTTGGATCTTGAAATATTTTGGGTCAAAATATTGATAGCTTGTGAATAATCCAAATGAGTACAGTAATAGCTCAATTAAGCATGCTGATGTTCTCCACCTTCTTTCCCCAGTGCTTTCTTACAGTTATGAATTATATATGTTTGTACAGAGACCATTGCATGGGAAGCATGAGTCTAGTAAGCATGAATCCTTATGAGGGATTGTGGTGGATACATTTTTTTTTTTTTCTGTGGAGAAGCAAGAAACAAACACTTCAGCGGCTTTTCAGACAATATGTATGTACATGGGGAAAATAATGACATCTACCCTTTCTATTTTTTATTTTTGAGAGAAGGCCAGGTTGGATGGGGCTTTGAGCAACCTGGTTTAGTGGGAGGTGTCCCTGCTCATGGCAGGGGGGTGTGGAATTAGATGATCTTTCAGGTCCCTTCCAACCCAAGTCCTTCTATGAATCTGTGATTCCCAGAAACCTGTAGTTCAGGCTGGTGACCCTGTTGTTTTTATTAAGAGGGAAAGTGGTAGGGAAGTGAATTAACCTTCCAAGGTCACAGAGGCAGTCTGTCTCCACCTCAGCATCACAACTCATGTTTTCAGGTTATCAGTTCTGGATTTGGCTCAGTGAGTTGCTTTCCCACCCCACTTGACTCTCCATCTCTCGTGCCTTTTAATGATAGACTTGTTATATCATTAGACTAAGAGATGCTTAGAATAAAACGTGCCAGCTTATTCTGGTTAATCTATGGATATTCTAGAGACTTCAGTGCAAGTGAAACATGGCTGCGTCTGGCAAGCATTCGGAATGTCTTCATATACTGACAATTGTCTCTGAATAAACTTGTGTTACATCAGGCTTCCTATGCTGAAAGCATTGCCTGCCTTGTCAAGCCACTTCGCTGGACGTATGACTGTAAACATTTGAGTATCCCCAGGACCACTTATACAATTTAGTATGGAAGTATTATTTATCTGTCTTCAGTCATCTTCTGCACATTCAGCTTTAGCATGCTTTTTGTGTGATTTATTTTTTGTTTTTGGGGGAAAGCAAATTCAACTTTTCAGATGTTGTGTTGTGAAAACAATTGGAAAATGAAACTGCAGATGTGAGAAAAAAAATGAATTTGTTCAGGGAGGTGGGTAGTGGTCATGAAGGGTGAATGAATGGACATACTGGCAAAGGTTAATGTGCTTGTAAATGTGGAATGCCCTCTAGACAGCTGGGCTGGTTTAGATACCTTTTTGTACTGAGCTGACTTAACTCCTGTAATTGTATTGTCTGGAAATGTACTCAGAGCTGGATGATGGTTAGCTACAGGTTCTTTTTCCAGGTCTGCTTGCTCGGATGTTGCCTCTGTGGCTGCTCTCAGCATGGTGCCAGCACTCGCCAGGTGTGCAGGGCTTGGGCACAGCCTCAGTGGGCAGCTGGGAGCCAGGATGGGCAGGGAGCCGTCTTGGAGGTACCTGAATCTCTGAGCACTGAAGTAAACTGAAGGACAAGGTGCAAGCTCCAACATGAGAACTTTTTTTTTTTCTTTTGTTTTTGTTATGCTTTAATACAGTAAATGAGTATTTGATTAGATGGCACTAAGTAAGCACACGTTCAATGATAGTGGTAAGCCTCTTAGGTCACATTTTGGATGGGTTTTGTTTTCTGTATGATTACCAACCAACAACAACAAAATATCCCTCAAATATATCCATATTTTAAAATCTGCTTTTGGTTACGTCAATATAAATATGAAGTGTCTATAAACATAAAACCAGTGAAAGAGGGAATAATCATTCTCTATTTCAGCATACTGGGAAAATTACAGAATATGATTTTAACTGTACTTTGGATGATGGGTATGCTAACTGACTTCTTATCAAAACCTTCGAAGCCTGGTTGTGAGTTACCTCTGAAGGTTCACAGCTGTAAGCTGTTGAGTAGCCCTGGAAAGGCCAGGGGATATCCTGCCGTGTATACAATTATAGGTGTAGTGCTGAACCAAGGCTTTATCCAAAATGCTTCTAAACACTGTTCCTTGAGAGCATGACAATAAAAGAGAAAGTTGGGGAAGCTGTGGGGAGGCAAGGAGGAATGGTTTTGCGCAGTCCTGCATTGGGTGGAAAGTGGCTGTTTCTGGCTGAAGAGCTCTCATGGGCTCCATGTGCGCTCAGCAGCCACTCTCACCTCGGTATTAAAGCTGGGTCAGATGTGTGATCTCGCTCACAGTTCACCCTTTACAAGCATTTTGCAAGTGTGCTGGAAAGTAGTGAGAGCTGGTGTTGGGCAAGTTAAAGGCTTTTGGTGTTGCAGTCCAGAGTTTCACACTCTAAAGTTATGGGCCTTCCTGACCTACCTGAGTACTTCTTGGAAGCTGAGATGCAGAGAGGGTCTGGCCTGTGCCAGGTTGCCCTTGGCAAGGGACAGATTGTGTCTGTCTGTAGGCAAATCCCGGCACTGTTGAAGCCATGCTGCCAGGAGGGCAGGTGGGCTTCCAGCCAGGGGGTTTATCTGCAGCAGTGGTGGGTGGGCAGGAGTGCTTCAGTACTGCAATACGGGGAAGGCACCAAATTGTTTAGTGACGCCATTTGCTGTTTCCAGCCTGAGATATGCATTAAATTGTTCCAGTAAATAAATACATAAAATTACAAAGAGTAGATGACATGCTTAGAGTGTAACATACCATATTTTTCCTATGTTAAGGCACAGAAGCTTTTTCAATAACTGTACGTAACTCCTCAGATTAGACTACGTTCTCTTCAAATTTCTTTTATATTCTAAAACATCACAAAATGATGGAGTTTCTATACCAAATAACAGCATGACCATTTCTTCTTCCCTCCTCTTGACCTCCACAAATAATTACAAAAACTTTCAGCAAGAAGCCCTGAAAGCAACGTTGAAAAATGGTACTCTTTAAGAGACATCAATTTTTCTATTGATATTTTATGGGAAAAGAGGGACTGAACTTGAGCCAAGTTTTAAATTTCTGCAATAAACCACTACCTTTTCCCCTCCTGACCTTCTTTCCTAAAAACAAAAGACCCTACAAAAACTCTATACTATGTTTCATTAGTTCTTGAGTCAGATATTGATCTCACACAAATTTCACCTCAGTCAATTTGACTAAGTTGAACAGAATTGCTCTTGATTGAGAGCAATGGGGAACTAGAGACCAAAGCCATCACCAGTGAGTTAAGTATAATTAGTCATTCTCTTCTCAATGCTCTGCAGTTAGTGTTCAAGTTAATCTGCTACATGGCATGCCTATTATTTTTACTACCTCCTCCCCATTTTTTGCTTTATTTTAAGATGAGTTAAAGCACTAAAATAATTTCCCCATGTATTTCACAGTAAAGACAGATGTAGCCTTTTTAGGCAATTCTCTATACCTTGTCAAGAAGGGTTCTTAGGAAACTGAAATAAGATATTTTTCAATTATCCATGTATTTTCTGAATGAAACCACTGCAGCCATTGGTGGCATGATTGAATCCCAATTAACAGCCGAAGAAGTAAGTTTTTGAGTTGGTGGTTCTGCTCACAGGAGCCTCACAGGTTTACAAGCCAGAATTAAATTTCATTACTATACCAAATCAAGTGTTGTGTGCAGGTAGCTGATTGTCTAGTGCTCACAATTTTCTTCTGATCAGTCAAGCACTTTTTTGTTTGCTGTTATTAGAAAGGTGAAAGTGTGGAGCAGCATTGCAAAGATTTCCAAGTGCTGAACTCTGTGAACATCTTTCCACACTTGCTTGAGACTTGGATTTCCATTGATTATTTTTCTAGAGAGCAAGCTGCTTTCAGAAGCATTTGTAAGGTTCTTAAAATAATAGAGGAGAATATGTGTGGAATTTGAACAAGTCTCTACATACAGAGCACTTGGCCATGGTAAAGTGTGATCTGTTTCTGAAGTTCAAGTAGTGTGTTGGTGATAGAATTGCAAATTAAATGTCATGCTTCCATACTAATGAACAAACACCAACTATTTTCTATGAGCTACTTAAAGCACTGCCTTGATACCCAAAGTAAACACAAGAAAATGCAGTAAGATAGATCTTTTACCATCCTCCTTAAATTAAAAATTGATAACCAATTCATCAACCTCCCAACACCCTTTTTATGTTCCCTATATTTGACCAGGCTATTCCTTTCATACTTTTTTTTCCCCTTTGTCATCATTCTCATGATCTGTCATCTTTACTTCAGAAATAGCTTGGCATATGGAGGCAATGTGCTATGAAGTCTATGAAAGATGAATTTTTGTAAGGGTGCAGCTTTGAAAACCTTATTTTCCCCAAATATAGTTTGATATTTTCTGAATTTCTTGGTGTAAATGTGCACTGAAAGGAATGCCTCTGTTTCCTGTCATGTACTGCAGATCGGTATCTGCAATGATTAATTAAGAGCTAATGAGAAGGGAGCTCTGTTTTAAAATGCACCCTTGTTTTGTGGTAGGCTGGCTTGGACCTGCTAGTTAATGGGGAATTAATCCAGATAAGGACTTCTGTATTAGTCTGTACAACTGCAGGCGTTTTTATGATCAGTTTCCTGGTCAGTCTGATTTTTTTTTTTTTTTTTTTTTTTTTTTTCCTGAATGTTGCTCCATCTGCGGAAGACCCTGCCTGGGGACTTGAAGTGGGAGAAGTCTTTCCTGAAGTTTATCCCATGTGGCTTCAACTCACAGAGCAGTTGGATGTAAAGTAACTGCCGTGTCTATCTGTTGTCTCATTGCTTTCAGTGATGCTGCTTGAGGCAGTACAGTTATTGATGTCTGTTTTTGCAGGATGAGATCTGAAGTTAAGTGAATGATGTGTGGGAGAATGCCGATCAATAAGGTGAAGGCATGGCAGAAAGGAGATGTTATTTAGCTTTGTAACAGCTTGACTTTCAACTATACAAAAGATTTTCTCAGGTGCCAGTGTTGATGCTATGCTGAAGTGTTTTTAGATTTTTGTTAAGTCCAACCAGCTGGAGCTGGAAATTAATGTCTGGTGTGACAGTGAAACTTGTTGGATGTCTCAGTCTTTCAGCAAGCAGGCAATTTCCAAACAATAGTGTTGGGATATGTGTGTGAGAATCCCAGAAATCATTCTTTACAGGATGCTAGCTGCCATCCAGAGACTTGGATCCATCAAACACTTCAAAAAGGGACTTTATCTTAGTTTTTCTTGAGCTCTTTGTTTCTTTTAAATGCCACATCTAGGAAGGTAGCACCATGGCTATCATGGGGGCATCTAATATTAGGAACAGAAAGAAGGGGTCTAACACTATTTAATTTTTTTGCACTCTGAGGCCCTTCATGCTATTTTGAATGTATTATAGTCAGCTTTATGTGCTGTGGAGAAGAGGGATGAACTTTCAAAACAGATTTTTTGTATTGTCTAGATAAATTAGAGAAGAATTGTTTGTCTCTTACAGACAGGGAACTATCACATAGGTCATGTACTTGAATTCTTTTCAGTGCTTTATCTTTATTTATACTTGTGTTTGTGCTGAAGGGCTCTCATTCAGGTGACCTGTAAGCATACAGACATAAACTGTGGCAGTAACTAGACTCTCAAAAATCTTTTTATGCTCTGGCAACACGCTGCTCTGTTTTGTAAACAACCTACATTCTTTAAGCATATTATGTCCTGAATTTTACAAACCTCAGTGGACTCATAGGCATTATTTATGTGAGGAATGCATTTTTCCACATTGGGTATAGCCTCTAATTACTTTATGAAGTTTCCTAGTGATCCTGTTTCACTGGTAGCAGCAGAACTGGTAATATAGAAAGAGCGCTGGACTCCTTCAACTTCTGTTGCAGGTCAAGGCAAGGTAGTGGATGACACAGCCACTAATACACCATTGCCTTGACCCTTGTTACAAGGGTGTCTAATGAAAATAGACTTGCAGTGAACAAATCCTGTATGAATGTACTAATGTAAAGTTATGCCAGACAGTGCTGTAAGCTGTGCCAGGGCATGCAAATGGCTATGGCTGAGGGAAATAACGCACTGCCCTGCCAGGAGGCACTCAGCCTCATGGTGAGGGAAGGGAGGAAACGTGATAGTTCCCATCTTGGGTCATGTTGTGGCAAGGGAAATTTTTCATTAGTTACTCACAAACAGGGGAGGTTATTTCTGAATTCTATTGCTATGGTGATTCTAAATTATTGTTGCTACCACCTCACATCCATATGGACAAATGGGCTCCATAGATATTTTTTATACATCTATGTTTAAACAAAAAAAAAAATCTACAGTTGTTTAATAAATCTCACAATATCAAAACAAATTTCTGCTTATATGTTTTTCGAGACAAAGAAGGCATTAAAAAGTTTCATGGAATTAAGTTAATAAACATCTTATACTAAACACTTGTGAAAGCGTACCAATCCCAGGCTTTCACCCATGATCCAGCCCTATGCCTTCATTAAAATAATAACAATTCAGAACTGGTGATATAAAATAGATAGAATTGGTGATCTCTTTTTATTTACATTGAGTATCTTAATATAGAGAGTGTATCTGAATTACATTTTGAAGCTCTTCTTTTAAACACAGATAGCTAGAAATACAATAAATATAACCATCACCTGATTTTATGTTTCCAAGAGCTGTGAATTTTAGAAAAACACTTGCACTGAGGTCATGTGTCAGAAGTAATAGATTTATAACCAAAAAGTGACTGTTTTTCTGTTGCTTATGAATGGTGAGTTTCCCATGTACTTTCAGGGGGATGATACAAGATGGCTGCATTTCTGTTGAGGAGAGTCAAACCTTTCATTTATATGTTGCCATACACAGGTCAAAATGCCGTATACGCATCTAACCAGAAACATGATCCTAGCTGGGAACAATAATGATGACAAGGTTTTCTATTGGCTTGACCTGGATTTAGGGCTTAAAATCTGTAAGGTGGAAAATACGCCAGTGTGTTCCAATTTTTCCTCTATACATGTCACGCATACCATAATGACTGCTGTGCTTAAAAGCCAACCTGAAAACAGAATGTATTTAATGCTGTTAGAGCATGCCAGCTTGTTGGGGACAGCACCCAGCAGTCTTGTGCTGTTCTGGTTAAACAGATCAGCTCATCTGTTTTGAATATAACCCCTATTTTTGGTCTAGATATGATGTATAAATTTTAAGTCTGTTAAATAAAGCTGCTGGTTGCTGTCCCAATACCAGTTTTGTGCCTCTGAACATACAGCCAGAAAGGAACTATGGCTGTCATTTGAGTGAAATGATGACTTAACAAATAATCTTTAGGTAATCAGAGAGAGAGATCATGAAGCCTTAATATTTGCAATTACTATCTAATTCAGTAGGGAAGTATTCATGCAAAACTCATTGGGATACCTGCAAAACTCTTTAAAAAGACCAAAAAGAAAAGAAAAAAAATACCATATTTCTACTACAAGAACTTGATCCAGCAGTGATTTTCTGTATTATGATGTCATCCTTGTACCAGTATTAAGCAAATCTTTTATATACATAGGCTGAACAGTGTGAGACAGCTTTTATCCAAGAGGAGTGCTAATTGTCAATTTGAGAGAAATGTTAAGTACATCCTCCATTTTTCTTCTATTGTTCTACTTCTGATGTAAAAACATGGGGAGGGATAGAGGAGGAAGGAGGAACCCACAGTTAGCAAACTCGTCACTGGTGTGTCTGTCATGAATTAGATCAATGAAAATTAAGTCACTCCTATAACAATAATTTCCTTATCTAGCATGAGGGTGCCTTCTCCCCTGCCAGCATTAAGAGCAGTAAATGAATTGTGCTCACTATTCAAGGCAATGCTACGGAGGTCCTTATATTCTTAGAATTAAATAGTGAGATTTTCCTTTCCTCTTCAGCTTTCCAAGCCTGAGAGGTTCACATGAGCTCTGTGAGAAGAAAGCAACATTAGTTTTGATTCTGTGGCAATTTTGGTGCAGATTGTATTTTTGAGAGGCTTCTTCATAATTTTTGCTCAGCCAAAAAGAATGTTTTTTTTTTTTTTTTTTTTTTTTTTTTTTTTCTTCTCCTTATGCTGCAAACAGTATTTTGCAACTATCACTGATAATTTTGTCAAGTCACTGCCCTCTCCAGACCATTGTGGGATAGCAGGGATACCTAGCAGTTGTGCCCCTTTGCTGACATACTAATAATGGGAGGAAAAAGGGGATACTTTATGCTCTGAGTCCCCTGCTGAACAGTGCTAGGACAACATATGGTGTCTGCATTACTGTGACTGCCTTTCTTCTGCAGTTGCTGCTTTCCATGTGATGGAATGACAGTAACATCTTGGGGCTAGAATTCTGTTTTTCATGATGACATCAGCTCAGTGGGTAGTCTCTTTTTGAAATCTTATGGTAATGTGTGGGCGCATGGCCTTTTCCTTTAGTATAAAGCAACAAGGGGACAATGTTACATGAATTGCTAAGGCAAAGCTCCTAAGCAATAAATAAACTTCATATGGCTTCACCCCAAATTTTACTTGTTCTCTCCAAGATTTTCTTAAGGTCTTATAAGAAATGTTTTTAGCTATTAATAAAGCTTGATGTAAGTCACATAATTCAGGAGGGTAATTCTTTGCTGCCCAAGTTTTCCACACCTGGGAACTTGTGCCACTTGTTGTGTGAGTACATCCTGTAACCGCGATGGTCAGAATGCAGAAAAAAAAACAGTGTTTTCCCCCAAAATGTAACATCTACATCTTCAAAATATAGCTGATACTGGTTTGCAAGGGCTGCTTGGTAGCTTGGCATCAAAGGTTTTTTTCCAACCTACTGAAAACTGTAAGGACTATGATTAAGCACTGACATTTCTGTTCCTCAATTACCGTTTTCTTCTAAGCTATCTCAGTGTGGTTACCTCAACGTTATTTGGTTATGCTGACCTATAGAGCTTTCTTAACCTTTTTGTAAACTCAACTGCCAATCACTAGACTGGATATAATTACTGTTTGGTGCTGAAATAGGCCTTTTCTCCAACTTTGAAGGCCGAAGGATAGCCTCAGGTATTTAGTTAACTGGCTGAACTTTTTTAATTGGTACAAACTGTCTCTAATAATTTCAGTTTGTCTACCATGCAACAGCTTTGCTATTTTAAGTTTATACACTCATTCTGATTACATTCATTGATACATGATATTGGGGTATGAACATTGAAGCACAGTAAGATTTTGAGACATCCCTGGAGGCTGTCAGGCCAGCGTTATATAGTAATCCATATCTTGGTATCAATTCATTTAAAGTTTATATGATGCATTGGCCAATTTAATGCTTAAAATTGGATTCTGTTGTGTTCCTTTTAAATGCCACTGAAACATTCATTTCACCTGACCAGTTCATATGAAAACCATATTAAGGACTTCTCTATTAATTGTGGAGTTGCATGATAAAACTGATTTAAAAAAAAAAAGTCACTAAGATTTTGTATGAGATACAAAATCATTACAACACTCACTTCTTTAAATACTGTCTTTGCTTAAATAGCAACAAATTTATTTCACTTCTATGGCATACTGTTTCAAAAATAAATGATAGTAAACACTTGATGAATTTGAAAGTACAGAATCATGTAAGCTTACTTCTCCCAACTGGATAAATAAATGCAGAGATGCAACAGATCTTTGTTAAAAATAAAAGGAAGACAGAGAAAAAAGTGAGTCTTGTTTTCATGTGGAGAGACCAATTTAGTGACAATAGGCTATTATGGTTACTTTACTTTTGTTATGTCAAATGACTTATCCTTCTCTCTAATACATCCACAATAAATAGGACCCATTGGCCTAATAAGAGGGACCATAATATTTAGTTGGACTTAGAGGCTTAGATATGTAAGACATTTTGTTGATGTATCTGATCTGAATATCAATTAAATAATTTTTAGAAAGCTTATTCTGCTTTTTTGAACAATTAAGTTCTCATTAGAGAGAACAGATTGATATGACTCTGGTGATCAGAAATGACCTAATCCATAGAAATGCCTGAGTTATACATCTCTTCAGAAAATGCATCCTTTTTCTCTGGAGGAAGGATGCGCTTATGGCTGGATTAATAAGCATATGGCTTGTGGTTTATGGGATTGGACGTTGATTTAATTCACAGCTCATTCACAGGCAAAGTCTAATATTGTGTAAGCCTCTTAAACAATCTGTATTCTCATTTCCTTTTCTTTCTGTAAGATGATGTGCACTCTCCCCTCTTCCTTCATCTTTATGTTGCCTATTTAGGCTCCAGTTTGGCAACTGATCTTGTTTACTTGTTGTCTCTCCCCTTCCAAAGTCAGGCTAGTTCAGCTGGGCTTCTGCAATGGACTGAAACCTTGGTGGAAAGAGTCAAGGGAAGGCATATCAATATGCTAGTCTGACGTTGCAATTGCTATCCTTCATGTAGTAACTTAAGTAACTTACATTTCTTCTCTTTGAGGGCAGTCATCCAGTGGCTGAGGTGATGCTTCTAAGTGTCCAAAATCTTTAGTGTTTCTACATAGCCAAAAGTATTGCGATAGGTCAACAAGGAAGTGTATTCCTGGCTTCAAAATTGAGTGTTCCTGTAGGTTAACTCATTGATTGCAGGTCCCTACAGCATGTGGCAAATCTATATTAGTCCTCTCACAAAAAGAGTTCTTTTATATTCAACACATCTGCAAACTTAGCTTCTGGAAACAGCTTAAAAAGGGCTACATGGTTTACACAGGATCTAAGAGCAGACAGTCTAAACCTCAACTGCCAGAGTTGTTGGGTGACCATTTAGTTTCGCAAGGCTAGCCTTCACTTTCATGTGTATTTAGATATTTATATATTGTGTATACTCGTATTAATATAGTGCAATATCATGTACACATGTTTAGTGTGCAGCCTTTTTGTTCCAAGTAGATAACTTCTTTTGTGAAAGCTGTTGTTGCTAGCTGACTGACTTTCCCATTATCCCTTGAGAAGCGGTGGAACAGTTTCAGGTGCTGAATCACCTTCAGAAGTAGTACATGAATTTAAAGAGGATTAAAGCCTTGATTGGAAGGGACGGTTATGCAGTTCTTGAAAACACTTGGAGGGAAAAAAAAAAATTCAAAACACAAACCCCACGACTTATAACCCCCACTGAAACTCCTGCATGACTTCTATCAAACTAATATTTACCAGCAAATGCTTTCTTTGGTTTGATATTTTGGCTAGACTTGTGCAGTCATGTTCATATAAATGTTTTAATGCATTGATCCATTTACAACTGTAAATTTCATACAGTGCCTGAACTGTGAAGCAGCTTGACATGAGTAGGATACTTTTTTATTATGCGCATTATGGAACAGCACTTACATGGAAAATTTATGGAGTTGCAGTTTCACCCTGGTTCTACACCTGTATTTTTTTTCTTCCTTTCTTGCCTTCAGTAGATGTAACAAAAAAGAGTAATCTAAAAGGATGTAACCAAATAGAATGAAAGCAAGACTTAAGAAATAAAAGCATTAGTACAGGAAATAGAAGAAACTAATAAATAAGGTTATGGAAATGGTCTCTGTGTTGATGATAGACTAGAGAAATTAAACTATAGCAGGAATGGATGGTTACAGGAACTAAGAATGCTTTTAATCTGCTAACCTCTAGATCACTGGCTCTGCTTCACCTTTGGCTGTAATAGTAGAAAGTATTTAATGGATGACTAATGAGGTGTTGGCTGTACCAGCCAATTCTTTATAGGGGGGAAGGGTTTTGTGACTACAGCCACTGCATTTGGGCCTCCAGAAAATACCCAGGAAATAGTTTCTCTCTCTTGCCTTTTTTTTTTTTTTTTTTTTTTTTTAATGGGCCTGTGAGTATTCCTGGAACGATACAGACCGATTTGCCTTCCCACCTATTACTATCCATCTGAGGAATGAGAACTCAGCCAGTTATGCTTTGATCCCAAAGATGACATGCAGGTTGAAGCAAGGCAGCAGTCTGCCTGCCATGTGAGCTGGGAACTGAGGGTGGCAAAGGTGCAGGCAAGGGCAGTGGTGTCACTGAGGCAGGGTGCAGACCAGGGTGGGTGGGATGGGCTTTGGTGGTATGAACTGCATTTGGGCAGCAGCCCAGTATCTACAAGACATGTTCCAAATGACAAAATGGGTCTGCAGCCAGGCCTGCCAGGCACAGACCTATCTACTGCATAGCTTAGGTGAGCACTGGGGCCAAGAGCTGGAGCTTAAAGGCAGATCTGAGTTGAATGAGCATGGGGTGTCTGGGTGGTCCTGAGCCAGGGCTGTTAAGGCTCATCAGCTTCCTAATGCTCCTCACCAACATAATGAACTTTTTAGGCCTTCTCCAACTGTGCTGCAGAACAGCGCAGGCATCACAGAAGGGCAGTGGAAGTCCAACATGCACCCTTTTCTCTGAAGTGTTAATAGAAACATGAAAATCCAGTGATTGCCACTAGGAGCACTGTATAGGCACTTAGAGTGACTTCAAGCAGTCCCACAGTCCAGCAGGTCTGTGGTTATTGCATGCCCCATATACAGTTATTTCTGACTTGGCTGCCACAGGCCCCTTGCATCAACTGCGTGGTATCTCCTTCACAATTCAGGATGAGATCTTCTTGGTAGAGAAGGATGGGATTTATTTCTATCACCTGTTTTTTATATTTTCCTCTCCATGCTCTTTTCCCTGCCAGGCCCCCTCATGCTTGAGTGGAGCTCTTCCTAGTAATTCACAAAGCTACTTCATTATTGTCCTTTGAAAACGTCTTTATAACTCCTACGATACAGTGATACTTGACAGTTGTTAGGTAGCACTTTGAAAGCAATTCTGATGAAGTGCTGAAAGCATGGTCTGTCACGCTGACCAGTATTGCCTGTCATCCAGTCATGTATCCAGCCCTCTGACAGATGGACACAGTCATTCCTGAGCAGCTCTGTGTGCTCATACCATACATCACCACGCTCAGTCACATCATCACAAACACCCGTAACCATTTTTGCCACCTCATAATTGAGCTTTCAGTGTGTTTTGTTGGTGTGCCGAGGCTTTTTGGCCAAATGCCACATCTTTCTTGGCAGTATCACTGACCAGACAAAGCACATGTTGGGCCATGAGTACCCATACATATTTTTCCTTTTGTAGCCATTCTGAGGTTGTTTTTCTCCCGAATGAACAATGAGGATGTTGGGTGACTGCCTGTTGTTTTTTGTCAGCGTAGCAGAAGGATGAATACCTCTGAATGAAGCTATGTCTGGGAAGCCCATGCACTGAATCTGGCCTTGCCACTGGTCTCTTGCCCTCCCAAGTGGTCTCCTGTGGGCTACCAGGTGGCCACGCAGGGACACCATGTAGATGCACTGAGTGGTGCCTGCAGCAAAAAGGAGGTGGAGGGCATAAGGGAATGCAGCTAGCTCAGGGTGACGTGAGAAACAGCAGGACCACTCCGACTGATGGTCTGAAGCCCTGTCCTGGCCAACTGTGTTAATCTGATCTTGATCCACACCCGTGTGAAAGCAGAAGCTATCAACTTGAATGCCTTAAATTTAAAGGAATGCATGCCCAGGGCATTGGAATGAGTATTAATTTACGAGACTAGTTTTTCTACTGCCACTGCAAATTTTAGCAAGATACTGATCATTGCTGTGCACAAAGGCTCAGTAGATCCAACCAGCTGCAATGCTCTGGTGATGTGGGATAGGCAGCATGAATTACTTTTGGCAAACTTCTTCCTCTCTGGTTAGTATGAGGAATTCTTGTTCCTTGTGATGAAAAGGGGACATCAGTGGACTACAACTCCACCAGATGCATCCAGTGAAAAATAACAGTGCAAACCTACTTATCTGTAATCCACAAAGCGGAGTTGAGAGCAACTCCCCTTCAGGAGTGGCAGATAAGAGGAAGCATTCCCAGCATTTTCTCCAGAGCACTTAAATGAATTTCAAAAACTTTCCTCAGTCTGGCTTGCTGTAAACTTTGTCTCTGGTACAAAGCCTCCTTCCACCAGATGTTTAAACTGGATGAATATTTGCTTTTGTTCTTTGAGGCTGCACTGGCTGCAGGAGCTTGCACTACTTGTCCCGTGCCCCCAGGGAAGGAGACAGATGCCCCTAAAAGCTGGCCAGGAGGCAGCTTAAGCAGGGCACCTGAAACAGGGCTCCAGCTGTGGGGAGCTCAGGAGTGCTAGCATACCTCTGTGGCTGCCACTCTCTGTGTTCCGATCTGGGGGAAAAAGGCTTATTTCATCTGAAAGCCCAGTCCTGTAAGGCTCTGGAGAACTAGCTGGTTTCAGAGTGGAGTGTCTCAGCATGGTGGGCAAAGGTGCAGCTGGCTCTGCAGGCCTGGGGGCACAGGCTGCTCCTTCAGCAAAGTGGAGGAGCAGAGTTGCGGGAAGGTTGGGGAGGTCTTTGGAGGTGGAAGAGTAAATGTGGTCTTGGGCCTAGGGAAATGAGCTGCAGCTCAGGATTTCTTGCACTATTCTATCCTATGTGGCAGGCCAAGGCGTTATGAGTGGGCTTCTCCCAAAGGAAAGCACACTCATCTTGGAAATAATCCTATTTCCAGAGTCTGGCCAGTTTCTGCAGAGGCCACCAGAGGCCAGTGTTACTTGTCCCATCTCTGAGCATATGTGTCTGTCTATTTTGTATTTCTACAGTGCTTTAGGATGAAGGAGTCCTGCTTTGTAGTGGCACATTATGGTAAAATAAACAAGATGCATAGTAATCCAGTTACAGTACTTTGTCTTCCATGATCGTGAGAGACTTTGGTGTGATCTATCATTCCTGTAAGCACAAATCAGGAGAAACAGTGCTCAGAAGACCTTTAAATGCTGTGTATAAAATTCAGAGCTCGAGAATATGAGGTGGCAATAGAAATGTCTTTCTCTAAGGTACATTGTGTATCTGCCTAATGCATGCTTTTCTCTGTGAGCAGTGATCTTTTTCCCTTGATCCTTAGTATTCCCTGTTGTATGTGATAAGAGGTATTAAACATAAGTAAGCATGATATAGCTTTTTTTTCCATTTTAAGAAGTCTAATTGCTTCCTTATAATTTGACTCTAAGTGAACTAAAAAAAGCTCCCAGATTTTGGAGACATAGATATGAAAGCATGAAAGGATCGCTTTCAACTATTTTGATCTGTCTTGATGTAAAAGGCATTTGGATTTAATATATTTTTTGACCAAGCCCCATGAGTGATGGCTGAAGTATAGCACTTCTTTTAGGGAGAAAGTTCAGTCTTGCAGTCTTGATTTAAAAACTTCTACTGGAGGGGATTTTTTTTTTTACCTCTCTTGAATCATGGGGGCTAGTTTGCAAGGGTTGAGAAAGAAATTGGATCAGGGCAACATTCCAGTATTAGAGCTCTATTGAGGACATATGAAGCCATACTCATAATCAAATGACCCAGTGAAGGAACTTAGGTTTTCTGTTTGGCAGCGGGCTCTGCAGCATGGCTCTTGCTCCTGTCCTGTGTGCTCTAGTCCTCCCTTCCTTAGGGGTACATGCAGGTCTTTCCCCAGCACGTGGCCAGGATGAAGACAGGGCAGGGAGGTATCTCCACAACCTGATTGCAGCTGTGGGATTTCACCTCAGATTTATGCACGTGACGTCTCATTCCTTAGCATTTCCTGGGCCTGGCCCTGCGTATCAATCCTGTAACCCTAGTCCTGTCCTGTTGTCTCAGCTGAGTCCTGCATTAATCAGAAAAAATATATTATAGCACCCAAACCCTGTGCATAAAACAAGGAAGTAGAAAATTATATATAAAGAGCAGAAACTTCCAGAAAATTGACATTCATCTTAGAGTACTTCATTGCTAGTATTCATTACATTAAAGATATTGATGTCATCACTAAGATCACCTTCAGTCTATGCATCATACTTTCTTAGGACATTGACAGGGAAACCTAATTGACCAGACATTAGAGTAAGGCATTAAACGTGGAAGAAAGAGGAACTCTATTGTATGTGGCATGATTCACAAGGTCTCCTTGTCAATCATTAATCTGTGGCATGTCTGCAATAATACATCCATAATTAAATATGGAAGGGATACATTAGTGCCAAAAGGAAGTTGCTCCTAGGCAAGCTAAGAACCAAAAGTATTAGCATTCCAGTTCTGCTTACTTCTTTTACTATTTAAATGCCCATCCCAAAGGAAGTATATTTTGCATGTACCTTGACAAATCTCATCCTAAATTGTGCTCACCTTGTATATAACCACTTGGGTTCTCAGTTTCAGGAATATAAATGCTGTTTTTCTCACACTTGATCTGTAGGAGATTAAAAGATTTTGTGTTGAGCATTTCTGCAAAACTCAGTCATGTTAGTAGGTTGAACATGATACCAGGAGTCATAATGAATTTTAATCAGTGTTTTATATCTTTTTTTTTTTTCCTAAAGAATTTGAAAGTTTTCATATCATGTCTCTTCAAGGTTCAGTCACAGATTTTTTTTTTTTATTTTTTTTTTTTAGTGATAAAATTTGAGCAGATGGTGATGGATTGCCAAAGGGTCTCTGTCCTACACCTTCCACTTCTCTTGTCATTGTCATATATGATTGCAAACAGGCCATTTTTACTTAGCCAAATCCATGTCTATATTTGGGCAGACAAATGTTTCTGTGCTAGTTTTTTCTTTCCTTCTTTCCCTCCTAAATTTATCAAAAAATTTTTGACAGCACATCATGTTTAGTTTTTTTTTTTTAAAAAAAAAAGGACCAAAAAAATCATAACAATTCCTTAAACAAAGAAGCCAAACCCTCGAAGAACAAACCCCAAAGCAAAAACTTGCAAGCAACCTGCACTCATTAACTGAGCACAATAGTCTATTTGAAGGTAACTGTGAATGAAGCGGAACTAAAGCTTGTTTCAACGTGTATGGCAAGCAACACCTTAACTCGGTTGTGAAAATGTAATTTCTCATTTCAGTTTCTCAAGGAATAGGACTTTTTATTAATTATTCTTCCATGTTTTGTCTCTATCTATATAAATCCTTCTGATTTGTTTTGCTGTGCATGCAAATGACTGCTGTGAGGTTTTCTTGGTGGGCGCTGTTAGGAGACGGAGAGGAATATCGTACTGTTTTCCTCTAGAGCACAACAAAGCTGCAGATGGCAATGCACAAATCCTCTGGCGTCCATTAATAGCTGGTTAAATGATGGTCTTGGTAAGGGAACAAAGTGTTTCAAAACTATGTATTTAATAAAAATTGATCAACCCAAAAAAAGTGCATTAATACCCAAACCAAATAGGGAGCCTCTAGAGAAACTGAACTGCAGCAACTGATTTTCTGTAGAGAGAAACAGAAATCAAAACTCATTTTCTGGGTCTTAGTTGCTTAGCTGTCTTCCCTGGGAGAAAAATCTTCATCTTTTGCATGTTAGGGCCAAAGAAAACATAAAGTGAAACTTGGCGGTTGTGCGAGTGCCAACCCAGCAAGTCAGGGGAGTAGCTCCAAGATTCCCTATGCAGGGGGATAAGGCTGGGGCCTCCCCGGGCAGTGACGAGAGGCAAAAAGCCCCCATAAAATCTTTTTTCTCAGCACTGTGCACCAACCTGAAGGCTTCCTCTGACTGACAAGTTGCTCTCTTCCAACTGCCATCAAATTTCTATTACACTCGAGATGCCCTAGCTCATTTTCTGTAGCCTGCCTGCTCGAGAGAGCATGCTTGCGCTAGTGTGAGCTGTCTGAGCCTGACAAGCCTCTTTCCCCGCAGCTTAGAGAGGGAAGGGGGTACATTAGCATACAGTTGCTCTTTGTGTATGGTAAAACATAATAATCCTTTCTCAGACCCAGCACTGCTCAAACGTTGAGACCGAGGGGTTTCTTCTGTCATTTATTTGCCTGAATAATTGCTATTACTAATAATGGAAATAACATACTAGGTGACTAGGTTACCACGCTGATCATAGGAGATTTGTGCAAACTGTTCCTATGGCTCATTTAGTTTGCAAGATTTCACACTCTGTGAGTCTTCTCACACTCGGTAGGAACTGGCACAGCTCTGCAAAGGCATATTACAGGCAAGCAGTAATGATGGAGGCGCGTGAATTGGGCATATCTCCTTTAGACAGGGGCCCAGCCTTTCAGGGAGCTGGAACTGACGTTTGTATAGACATTTGAATTTGGGCCAGCAGAATTTCACCTGATTTCTTTACTTTCTGCTCAATGTTGTTGTTTTTAAAGCTGTATTATGAACATTTATCAAAGCAGGCTGAATCGTCTGTTTAGAAAAACTGGCCTTCAAGTATACATTGACAAGAATATGCTTTGAAGCTTCTTTCCACAAAGACATTTTCCTTAATAGTAAATCGTTTTGTAACAAATCCAGAATGTTAAAGCATTTTGGAGCTGTCCAGCTGATGAAAGCATTCCCTTTGTCTAATTATTTTTTAAATTGGGATGGAAATGTTTTCTTTTAAAAGCAAATGTACACACATCATCTAGGATATTTGACTGTCCATCTGCTCTTTTCAGATCCTGCAAATATTTATATAAATCTTCATGCTTTCCTGTTCACTGTAAGATTTTACTGTTTTGCTAATCCTGACTGCATCTCTTTCACCCTCTTAAATCTTCCAGTTCAGCATGCAAAAACATAAATGGGGAAAAGAAACACTGTACATTTCAGATATATTTGTGTTTTGTTTTCACTCAAGCAAAATAAAATCATTGGCTAATGTTTATTAGTTTTAAATAGAAACTGCTTAGAGAGATTTGAGTTGAAAGGCTTAGTTAAACCTTTTCCTTTTATTTCTGTATTATATTAACTGTAGGATATGACAGAAGTATGCTGGCTGCAGATCAACTATCTTTCACTAAATGAGAATTGTTCACTGTAGTATTCAGGCTCTTCCACAATGAGCTGTCATCAGAGTATTTTGATGGCAGGGTGTGAGTCAGGTTCCTGAAATGAGCGTGGTGAAACAGACTGCGTTCCCTCCCTTGCAGTTAGGGTGCCTTGTTCTCCTCATTTTTAATCATATGAAGTACCCCAGTGCTTTGAGCAGGCATTTACAGTAGTGATAAAAGCAAATACACTACTTTTATAATCTCTTCCACAAAGGATCCCCTTAGACTGCCTTCATATCCGTTCCTGCTCCCTTAACTCATTAAGTCATATGAATACTGTTCTTAAAACCTGAGATCTTGCTCCCAGGATGAAGGGAGGGGTAAGAGAGGTGCAAACACGATCACTTATGAAATCCTCTTTAAAAAATGGACTTTTTTATTTTTAATAAATAGAAATCTTTAGGATGCTGAGTGCAAGTGAGCCTTATGAAACTACATTCAAAAGAATTTGAAGTGAGTTGGAACACGTCAGGCAGTGATTGTTACGTAAACATTCACGCTCTTATGCAGGCTTATCAAGCACAGCATTTGAGGTTTTTATGTAGACACAGTCAATATAACTTCTAAATAAATGCCCATTTAAATTTCAGATAGGAGTTAAGTCACATCCACTATATTATGAGTAAGTAGTGGTTACTAATGCATCTGGTGCCTCTCGACAGACACGGACTACAGAGTTTTTGTTCTGCTGCTGGTTAGAGACTAGCACACTGGGTAAGTGAAGCCTGTGTCAGGAGTATCAACTTCAGTAAGATTGTGTGATCTAGTGGGTGAAAAAGCATAGCAGAAGGCAAGCTCCTTGGTCACTTTCCAGATAAGTATTGCAGCTGAGACAGGAACAGCGACTTAACTGTTTGCTGTCCCCTCGCTACCTGTAAAATGAATGCCAGTATCAGTAGAGCTGCTACGTGATAACCTGTGGCATTATGAATAAAGCGTGGAGGCAAGTATATGCCTTGATTTGATAATGGAAACCTGTCCAGTAAGACTCTTCCTAAGTGCAAATGTAGATCTAGGAAAAGGGGTTAAAATGGGCAGAGTAATATACTACTGGGAATCAAAGATCAGGACCCTGGCTGAAAACTGGTTCAAAGTGATATGTTCTTCTGTCTGGATGGGACCTTGAGCTGTTCTTTTGGTGATTTCTCAGTGCCACAACGGAACAGCTAAACTGTAGTTACTGGCCCAGAAAAAAAGTGACTAAATATGAGCTGCCCCAGTGAGGTCCCACACAGAAGTGCTTACCCCTCCTCAGATTTGCAGTGCAACTTCTCCACACACCTCTCTTGCTTCTGTTCCGTCTTGTGCTGCTTTGCAAAGCCACACATGGCACGTTGACTGTGGAGGACCTTGGCACATGCCAAAGATAAGCTCCTAGTTGGGGTAGCTTTCATTCCTCTTCTCTTGCAGCAAAAACCTGCTGTATTACTTACCAGCTACATCCTGTAAGTTCCTGAGAAAAATCTCAATGGTTTCCCATTTAAAAACATTAAAAAGTATCCCGTGCTTTCTCTTGCCCTTTAAGGGCTGGAGATGCTCTGTCCTATCTGACATACTCGCTAAACCTGCAAGCTAGAAATGGTCGTGCATTAGGTGAGCCAGGTGACTCACCCCACAAGATGCGCAAACACACTTATAGTAAGGCTAGCCTGCAATTGAAATGAGGATTAAGTGAATTTGCGGCAAAGGTGAGATCGTTCAAGCTTATGAACATGCATGTAAACTGCTATTGAGGCTCAACAGGGGCTTTGAGCATTTGCTGGGTGTTAGAGCTGTAAGTCAGGTGTGTGAAGGTGGTACAGGAGAGCTGGAGCCCAGCTGGGCGTAAGCTGGAAATCCTGCTCTGACTGGCTAGCAGCCTGCACGTATGGCTGATGGATCTGGATTTCCAGTTGAGAAGAGCATGTGTTAATTTTGCCTGGTTGCTGAGAGAAGGGAAGAACACATACTTAGATTGAATTTGGAGTGTGTTACCATTATTAGAGTAAAGTTCTGTTGGGTAGCATTTTTCTTTTTTTGGAATTAAAAAAACCTTTCAGATTTGTGTTTTTGTCATTTCCTTTTTGTTATAGCTGATACAGTACGTGGGAAATGGGAAAATGAATACTTTCTCTGCTGTTACCAGTTTTAAGTAAGTGCTCCAGAGTGTTTGCAGCTTATGAAATGGGAGAGAATGTTCAGTGCTGACCAATTATCCATATAAAATATTAATAAAAAATAGTTGGTCACAGTTTTACACATTCATAATTGCCTTGTAAGGTATTCACATACTTTACTTAGAATACCAAGCCTTTTCTATCCCCATTCCTCTGTATGAGTTTAAAAAAAGGCAAATAGAAAATTCCCCAGTTCTTGAACCCTGCCTGATCACTTCAATTCCCCATGCCATAATTAATATTTGCTCAGTGGTTGTTTGCTTTATTGCACTTTCTGGAAATATTTTAAGGTCCATTCTCTATATTTTCAGAAATATCGATACTTGTAATTTCATGTTTTGAGTAATTTTACATTAACAGACAAATGCATGCTTTTACTGTGGTTAGCATGACTGCATGCCTTACCCAGTGCTCATAATAACAGAAGTCCTGTAAGAGGAACATATGTAACTGGACCAATTTCTTAATTTGCAGCAATGTTTGGAACAGCAGGAAAAACAAACAAACACCATAGTGTAGCAGATAACTGCCTGTGGATTCCTGTGTGTTTTAAGCATTTAGGGTCTGCTGTGTTACTTTTATGGAAACAAGGAGCCAGTTGTGACATGATGGGACAGAGTGCCACTGAATTCAAAAGCAAGGTAAACAAGTGGAGGACTGATCTGTTGTACTTCAGTTGTGCTACAGCTAACAAGTGTTCCTAGAGCTCTCCCTAGAGAAGGCTGTTCTTTCTGTGAGGTGCCATTGTTCTAATCCTTGAGAGCACCTCTATATTTTACCAAACACTGTACATCGCCTATATTTTGGCTGCAAATGTAGGTTTTCTGGGCTTTATTTGTCTCTGGAAAAGGATGGTGGCAAAGAATGCTATAGTGCTTAGAGTATAGGTATAGCAGTGGCAGTTAACTGCTCTCAGACTCTTCTCATCTCGAAAGATAAGAAATGATTTAACTTTGGAAGATGAAATCCTGGACTACATCTGCATTTCAGTCTTTTTTTCCAGCTATTCCAAACTCCCTCTCTCCTCCCTCCCCTCCCCCCCTCCCCCCCCCCCCCCCCCCCCCATTGCCCAAACCCAAACTTCGCATCAAACTCTGTTTTTTTTGCAGGAATCTCAAAACCAGGCACAAACACAAAACACAAACACAAATGTGCACATAAGTACACACCAGATTTTGCAAATTAAGAAAGAAATGTGGATGGCTTTTAAACCAGTCTCATGGTTTCAAACAGTTATTTCTAAAGGCATTGTTGTAGATGAGCAGTTTTCCTCTTCTGCACAGTTGCTAGTGGAAGCAAAGTTTGGTTATATCAATTAGCTGACGGGATTCTTTCAAGCTGCCCTTTTATTAGTAGGTCAGTCATTTTGCTTTCAAAGCCCAATTATGAAAAAGATGTGTAAATATTTTTCTGCTTTGCCTTTTATTCCTTTTCTGCAATAAACACGGGGAGAATAGGCAAAATTCTGTGAGAGTGAATCAAGCTGATGAAAAGGGTATCCATCCTAATACCCCGATGAGATCACATTGATGTAACAGTGAAAGGAACAGAAAGGTTTCCATTCTGTTTAAAGGAAAAATCAAAGAGGAAATAAAGTACCACAATAAATATATGTTTTACAATATTCTGTAAAATAGTCTTTAATGTTCCTGAACTTAAGGTTCTTTCATTTCACCGGTTCTTTCGCATTTTGCATGGTACTGTAGCTGAAAAACATTCTTTTGTTAATGTAACCTCAATGCTGAAGTAAACCATGCCACAAAGCCCTCAGTTTTCCTGTAGCTCAGGCAACAAACCCAGAACACACTAGCACTGATTTACCATGGTTCTAATCAGCATTTCGCACATGGAAAACTCACCATGTGTTTCAGAACCCTTTGACACTCATCTCTTTCTAATACAAGTGCCTGTTTCTCCCTCTGCTGGTTTCAGAATAAACGCCTTGTCAAAAAAAGAATTAGATTTTGACAGCTTTTTTCCTATGGTTAATTGAGGTGATAGATACACTTGACATTTATCTCAGCACAAAAAAGAAGATTAAGACATATTTTTCTACATGCATTCTCTGTATTAGAGGAGGTCACTTTCCAGGGTCTTTTTAATATGCCTGTGCAATTAATAGTGGTGATAATTCCGCTCCATATCACAGTGTCTTTAAAGTTCTCTTTCAAATTGACAGATAAAACTCTCTCTTCTGTATATAGGGCTTGAATTAGACTAATCTTTTTCAAGTTTGCCCTCCAGGCCTTCCCTCTCACAGTCCTGAAAATTAATACTGTCTGCAAAATACAAAAGATAGCATGCTAACTCACTTAGTTCAAAGAAAATGCAAAAAAAGTCATATTTCAGATTCCTTTAATTATTCCCACTAAATTTTTGAGGGCATCCCCCTAAATTGTTACTTTTACAGTAATGCGATTTGAATTTTCCACATGTTAAGCACCCGCTCACGTTGTGCAGCAGTTTCTGTTCCTTGTTGTAACGCTGAGTGACTCTTCTCATTTTTGTATGAGTTACAAGATGAATGCGAAGTTTAGATGGCCTGGCTTATGTAACACAGTTATATAACAATAATTTCCAAAGAAAAATTAATTAATGCATTTCTGAGGAGCGCTGATTAATTCATACAGTTAAACCCTCTTAAGCAGAGTTATTAAAAGATCAAAGCCCACATATCGCCCTTCCATATCCACAAAATGGTGCAAGTATTCAAAGTCTGCATTTCACACACACCTAGTTTGCGGTTAAGAACTGCTAGACATGCTTCCTAAGCAACGTTATTATTTTAAGCTTCGTATTTAGCAGAAACATATTATGCAGTTGTAGAATGTTTTTCAAATATATGTTTATTCTAGGTCTGTTGGCATTTTATATCTTCATGAATTACTTGGTTTCAACATCAATATATTTTGTTTTCACTCATGTTTCATTTTCCGGTTCCATGAATTGTTTTCTGTATGGTAATAATTTCAGTGAGCACACTAGGTGGGTTTTTCCTTCCAAATGCATTGCCTTTGGACATCAGTTGAAGATAGAGCTAGATCAAGCAAAGTAAAATCTTTAATGCTAGGTTGTAGAGTGTAAATATGGTAACGCTCTTGCAGACACGAATGCACGTACCTTGTAGAAGTTATATAAACCCCATGTATTCTGAGCGTTTTCCTCACAAAACTCTTGCAAAGTCTTGAGATGATTAGTGATACTCATGATGAAGTAAGAGGGAAGTGGTTGGAGAATGAAAAAATCAGTATGGATATGCTGTCACCCCATTTTTTTAATTGTATTTTTAGAAAAAAAAAAATGATAATTTATCTTCACTGAATTGTTGACTAACTCCATGAATTTGGCAAAGAGTTTCAGTGTGTGTTTGGTCCCTACTGAGAAAAACAGATGTGTGAAAGGCCTTTTCATGTGAAAAGTATTCAAGTATTTATGAAAGGATTTTTTGCCTTACATTTTTGATTGAGACCTGTTTTGCTCTGCATTCTGATTCTGTCAGCAATCCTATGCATATACAAAATGCTGCCTGCAAAACAGTCCAGGCTAGCAAGCTGAGGTCCTCAGATTCTTCTTCCCAAACACAGATGTTCTCTTTGAGATCTACACAAAATACTTTTTAATAAACGGTTCCTGACTAACTTGATGTCTTCAGACTCTTACTCTTCAATAAGTGTGCTTGCATGAGTTTTAGTTTAATCTAGCAATTACATTTCATTTTTTCAGATATTTTTTTAAAAATAAAAACGTAGAGTCAAGAAATGTGTTTGCATTCCAATTGTCACTCCTCTTAATCTGTGTTTCCAGCAGATGCTCATCCATTTCATGCTCATGAAGAAATTAACAGGACTTTGACACATAGCTGCTCGCTGCTGTTTCCATGGAAACTGAACTTTGATTTTAAGGGTTAATATATGAATAACGTGTATAAATACATGTGTGTTGTGGAAAACTATTTGTATCTTCTATGGACTAAAACTGGCAGAGCTCTTATGAATTCTGACTAGTGACAAACCAGTGGCAAACCTCAGATCTCTCCATTCAAGGTTTTGTTTGCTGCCTGACTCTGCTGTAACCGGAAATAAAGATTTTAGTATAAAAACTAAGGTTTTATATGTGGCGTTTTTTTGTTTCTTTTATTTTCTTCGTAAGATTAGCATTTTGTAGTCAACACAAAATATGTGTGTTTTTTTTTTTTTTGTTTGTTTTGTTTTTCTGCAGAAAAATGTGTTTAGTATAGGTATCTATCTTGTATATTTGATTTTTTTTTTTTTTTTTTTGTGTCGGGACGTGTTGTATTAGTTGTACCAGATGTGAGATACAGCAGATGTTGCTGTAAAGTGTTGACTTGCCAATGCAACTAAACATAGGAATAGCAGGGATTTGGAAGAACCCAAAAAGTGTACTAAGGTACTGAGACCCCTTCACAGTCAGCTGATAACCTGTCGAACCAATCACTGTGGTTTTTAAGTGTCTAGCAGGTCTCCTCTCTCGCCCTAGAATATCTAGACAAAGTTCAGTACTTACTGACAACAAAAAGCTTTTCTTATGGCTTTCTTGCTTGCGTAGTATGCTAGTTTATTTCTGGACTGTATTTAGATTTTGGGAACATGAGAAAGGTGACGTGCTACTGAACTGAGGTGTGGGGTTTTGGTTTGTTTTAATCTAAAATCTCTGTTTTTACCACTTCAGCAAGCTAACTAAAACACGGGAATGAGACAATCCCATGTCCTATCCTAATGACAAGAGTCCTGAAATACTTTGAGGTCAAACTCAATTTGTATTTGACAAAACTAAGAAAGAAACATGTATTTTAGGAAATTTGCCTTTACTGTATTTACTCAGTGATTTAGTAGCCTACCAGTTCACTTAGGCCTTTGACCAAACAACTCCCCACCAAACAAACAAACAAAACAACAACAACAAAATACCTTTGGTTGCCATGCTCTATCACTGATAGTTTATTATGTTCTGAGACAGTCATTTATCTCTGCCCTAGTGATCTCCAACTGTTACGAATGTTGTATTCTCTGGTCAGTTTGAATGCATGCATCAAATCAGTATTAAGAAATATGGGTAGCTAATGTACAGAGCTCTGTGTATGTTTATGGCTGTTCTCAAATCTCAAGTCTGAGAAAAACTTCAAATAGAATAAAAAATGTGTGCTTTTCAATGCTTAAGCACAATATTTCTCTGGAATTAGTGCATGTCCAGTTCCTCTGAATTCTTCCAGCCAACTTGCTTTACTTCATTACTAGATCTTTCCCTCATGGTTTTTCTCCTGCTGTCAGCCAAAAAGATACCTCCCTACTTTGTCTTGCTCCTACTCTGTAAGCAGTGCTGGGAATGGACAGTCTTTGTGCTGCTTGTTTGCTGTGGGATTGGTCTACTGTATCAAAGTAAGACACAAGTACTTGCACGTAACGATTTAGCTTAAGAGGTTCTGATGATAGTTCATGGCTTGCCTCCAAGAAAGGCAGTTGCTTGTTCTGATGCATTTGAAAGCTAAAGAGAGAGATTCCATGTTTTTCAAAGGGAAGCCAAATTTCAAGTATCTTAGAAGAGGTAAATAGCTGTCTCCAAAAACTCTGGAGAAGCTGAAATTCTCAAAATTTATCATTGAGTGCTAGTTCCTGTGGTTACAGATGTGAGATGACCATTTTTAATTATGAAAGTCTTAGGCCATAGAGGAGGAGAGTGTAAAACCATAACGAAAAGAGAACTCGATGTCCTTTCTTTTCCTTTTAAATAAATAAAAGTTTGTATAAATTAATGTGAAATATTATATTCATAAAATGGAAATATCCATCTCATAGGTCATTTTAAGTGTTTGATAGCTTGTCTTAGAACCATTCTGGATGTAACTTCAAAATTATCTGGTAAAGTGTCTGGTATCAATGATCTAAAAATATCTTTAGTATCACAATTGCATAAGTAGAAGCTAAAGTTGAAGGCATTCACAAGTATTTTTCTCTTCGTGATCAAATCATGGAACTCTTCAATAATGATTTGATGCCTTTCATTATTTTATGCACCTCTATGCCTTAATAATCAAGAAATATGGTTTTGCAGTTCAAGCGATGTGTTTAAGCGTATACAAAATTTGTCTTATGTTCCTCAATGGAAGTGTGCTATCACTATCTGTGGTTTTCTGAATACAAGCATAAACTGGGTTTGTATTTGATAAACATGTAGGGAGGAATTGTCATACAACACGTGGAAACAGCAATTCCAAACCCTTCTACTGAATTACTGTGCATGCCTTTGCCCAAGTCATTTCATTGCCTTGTTTCTCAATTTATGTTCAAAACTGAGGTAATAATTCTTGTAAGAGATGCAACAAGTTACAGCTGTGTAAGAATAAGGTATTAAACGTTCTTTCTCAAATCCAAGTGCCTGTACCACCTCTGTGGCACTCTGGAAACATTAATCAATTCCTTGCAATACCTGTAAGAAGCATCTTTAACTTGATAAATGGTAAAACAGATGAAAATAAAAGTAATTTTATTTCAGCTCCTTTTGGAATAAAATAACCCTGATATTCAAGGTGTCAAATATTTCTTTACATGGGATTTAAAAATACCTAACAGATATTATGAGATGCTGGTACCGTTTTTTTTTTTTTTTTTCTTTTTTTTTTTTTTGGTTATATTTAAAATCTGGATGGTTCTGTTTTTGGCCAAATGGGAGTCCCTCCACTCAAATTAGTCTACATGCCATTGAGTGTGTCCCTGGGCATCCAGCCACCTCTGCAGGGTGTCATGGAAGAAACAGCTGCCTCAGTTGTACATCATTGGAGGGAGTTAAGGCTTCTTGGTGGAGAAGAGGAAACTAAATTTCCTGTATCGCAGATGAGGATGAGATTATGTAGTGTTTTGTTATTTTCCTTATGATGACCAAGTATAATTGTGTGGCTTGGAGTGCCCAGTTCAATGTAGCATTTCAGGGTAGTTAGAAGTGACATTGTGGCTGCCTGTCCACAGCACCTGTGGTGCCCCCCTGCCTGAGGCAGCACTACTGGCATGGAGGAATGGCTCTTCTTCCTTAGAAAATCTGTGTAGAAATGGTTGGGTATAAGCTATCATGTGGTGCTTAGTTCTACTAGGTTGACATAGCAATCAAACAGCGTAGAAGGTGGGGCTTTCTAGCTGATGCTTTTCTAGAATGCGTTATCAGAGAAGGGAGTGAAAAAACAGATGAAAGAAAAAGCTTTTCTAGCCACCATCCTCCTCCAGTCCCTTCAGAAATCTGGAGGGTGTATGTTTGTTTGAGATGAGAAATCCTGTTTTGGCAAAATGTTGGCTGAGATCTCCCTATTAGTCTGTCATCATGAAGAAACAGATGTTAAGATCTCAACCTGGCAGATGTTCATCTATCCATTAAAATTCCTTCTGTTGGAATAATAACAAGGAATGAACACATAGGGTGAAGTTTGAACCATGCAGTGCTGGTTAAAGTGGTAAGCAGTAGGTGGATATAACATGTTCCATCTTTGATGTGGACACAGATGCTCACAAAGATCTGGTCTGCTTACTTTTTACCTTGTAGTTTATTTGCTGAGGGGAAAAACAGACCAAAACTACTTATTTACTACTCAGTTCATGAAAAAGTTTTATAACTGCACAGTTATCTTTGCAAACAAAGCTTTGCAAAGTGTTTTGGCTTAAAATGCTGTTTGTTGCTCAAAATGAGTTGAAATTGAAGGCTTAAACATAACCAGAAATGAAGTGTTTCAGATCAAGTAAAGCATGTCATTCTGAGTGATTTTTTTGTTACTGTTGAATTTGGCTCATCAGTGGAAAAATAATTATTTGCATAGCTATACTTGGGGATATTTCAGGAGAGCATAAAATCTCAATGAACTTTACACAAAGAAGTTCAGGTCCCTTAAATGAAAGATGCTAAAATTGTAGCCCATGACTCCTTAAGGTCTTTATTGGATTCTAGTCAAGAATGTGTTCATCATAGTTATAGTTGTCATAATTCTGGATGCCCTATTCACACCATCAAAAGCTGCTTGAAAAATTTGACACTAGAAGTTGTACTTCCAAAATAAACTGAAATTCTTTTCTGCCATCTTGGGGAGTTTTTTCAGCGTGCTCTGAGGTGAAATCCTAATTCAAATAAGCTCATTTTGCCAATCAGGGCAAGACTGACAATTCTTACATTTAGGGTTGATGTCAAACAATCTTTCCAGATGAAAATCTAGTTTATTGAGCTCCTTGTCTCTAAGTACTTTCTGATCTCTGCTTTTGTCTGTTGGCTGATATTACTCTGCTTCCTTCATTTGTCACAGATGTATGTAATTTCTAGAGTTTCAAGAATACCAAGCTGACAATAGAAATGATGATATCTTGTGTAGTATAGAAATATCAAAGGATGTTAACGTGTTCTGCAGTCATTGCTTATCTTACAAGCAGATCATTACCAATGCTTCTGTTTTACACATGGATAAATGGAAGCAGTAGCTTGGTTAAAAGATTCAGGCATATCAGTGTTGTAAAACCAGGTTTAATCTGCAGCTGAATGTGCAAGCCTTCATACATATCCAGGTTTTTGATCAATTCATGGATGATGGTTCAATCTGTTGTATTGCCTAGAAACATGTTCCTACAGTCAGTGTTGGCCATTGGGATGTCTGTTCCTACTCAGGCTACATCTGTCAACAGAGATGTGTGGCCAAAGATGTGGCCTGGGCTAGTTAAAAGGACTGCTGCAAAGTGTGGGAAGGTGTTGTGTAATTGGTGTTCTTAGCCCCAGGATGTTAACCCTGGGAGGATGCTGCATGTTTGGAATGGTCCTGTGCCCAACTGCATCCTCAGATATGCATGAGGAAGAGTCCTTTACCCTACCTCCCTAATGCCTGAAGTCAGCCTTTTCATTATCTACTTATAAACTGGTAACCTCAATTTATTTCTGTATTTAGAAAAGCATAAGCAGTGGTAGTGCACTTTTCAGAAGTGGTAGTTGATAAATTTTGTATGTGTGCTTTAACACTTGGCACCACAGTACCATTTTTCTTGTTGATAAAGGCATAGTGGCATTTAATGTAATGGAAGTCATAAAGTCATTATTGAAAAGCTCCATAATTTGATCAGAGAGAGAATCAGTTTTGAATGCTCACTGGAGAGCCTGGGCTCATACCACACAATTATTTTAGGGCACTTAGTTTACGAGATGACAATATATTTTCTCCAATCACAGACAGGCTTACTTTGGGTTTTATTTGTAGGATCATGTACTGCATTGCATGATTGTTGGTCTCAAACTATAACACATATTTTAGCAGACAGACAAGTTTTGAAATCAGTTATAGAATTAATACCACTGATCAATAATAACTAAACATAGCTGGATTTTTGTAAGGCATGAAGGCAATATTGTGACTTAATTTGATTTCCTGATGAAACTTAGCAATGAAACTTCACCTAGGAATTCCTACATTGATGCTCTTAATTTGTGGCTAAACAAGATCATATGTTTCAGGAATTTCTACAGCTGTCTCAGTGGTGGCTGTGGTCAGGTTTAGCGATCAACATGAGCTCACAGTTTGTAGAATAAATCCTGCATTGCATATCTTTCTTTTTTTCTTATTACTGAAAGTGAGTACAGATTGATACCAGACAGAATTACACAGGCTTTCCCAGACTCTTCCCTGCCAGCTTTCTGATGAAAGCCTAGTTCATCTTTGCAGCATATGCTTCTCCCCTGACTCTTTATTCCTATAGGAGCTTGAGGGATGTTTCTAAACACATGTCCAGGGTCCCGAAGGACCACAGACTGCATGGACTCCAAACTACTGATGCTGGGAGGAAAGGAAGCCATTCATTTTGTTTAGATGCTCTTGACCAAAACAACCAATTTTTTGGTCTTCTCAATATTGCCTGAAGCGTTCCTGCTTTTCTGTGGCTTTTAGCACCTCGGTTATCTCTGTGTTTTCTTGTGTGCTTTGTGCTACTTTATCAGAGCTGACCAGAAGAGGAAGACACGGCAAGTTTATTTTCTGTCAGAAAAAAATTAGAGTTAGCATGGATTTGGTAAATTTATTCAGCCACGGGGGAAACTACTATTGCACGTCTGGCCAGATTATTGAAACTGACTTCTGCACCAGCAACAGTTTGAAGACAAGACAAGAGGTTAGGAGTGAAAAATTAAATCACCTCTTTTAACTATGAATTGTATCATCTAAAAGTTACATTGGGAAAATTATCAGGACCTAGAGGGTACATCTAGGCTTGACTGTCACTTCTGATCCTGCCCATGGCCCAGGCCAGGAGAGGCTAGGCCTGGCCCACCTGTGGGCTGATGTCTCAGCCTGTCCCCAGGGATGTGTGTGATGCCCGGGGCAGGAGCTGTCCCCAGTACCCCCAGTCCTGCTGTGCTCCCTGGTTGGGGCAGTGGGATGAGCCCTGGCTGCTGGACCCTGCCATGAAACCCTGGGGAGCTGTAACCACCATTGCTCCTGAGCTCCAGGGATAGAGACCCCAGCCCTTTCAGTGCCCAGGCAGAAATTAACAGTATGCTGTCTTGCTGCCTAAGTGTGTGAAAGGGAAGGCAATAAACCCAGTAATCTGCCTAACTGCAGGAAAATGTTGTTTAAGGGATTTGAATAATGTCAGACAGATATAGAGGAAGCAAGGAAAGGGCCACTGGTCATGTGATGAAGCGGGTCGCTCAGGAAATTGCAGTATGGTATAAATGGCTGTTTCAGCCTGAGAACAAGGGCAATCTTCATCCATCTATATTTTTATATATCAGTATTCTACATGTATTGGCAGAACCTTTGTGTGGTCTGCTGCAGGTCATTTCATGCAGGCTGTGCTGGCTTGGTAGCATGGTGTGGAGCACAGCCATCTCCAGCCCATAGCCCTGAAGGCAGAGGTTGTGCCTTAGGGGCTGAGTTGCTCCACAGGTCAATGCCAGCTCACGTTTCCAAGATTATGGCCTTATTTGCTGCTTTTACCTTGATTCGTTATTTGGTAGTGCTGTCTTTTAGTGTTAATCATTCATTCTGGCTAGTCTGTGTAGCTATAATCTTTGTAAATATTTCAGAACTGTGCTTTATCGCTTTACATACTTGGAGCGTGGCAGTGGCAAAGCAGAAGAACCTGGCTTCTTCAAAGCAGATGTATCAGCCAAAATAACGGATTTCAAAAATCATACTGAAAATAAAAAAATGAAGCTGGCTTTTTTTTTCACTTTTTTTTTTTTTTTTTTTTTTTAGTTTTTAAAGCAGTTCATATTAACATTCAGTAGGATGTACTTCCACGTATTGTTTATGGCTAATGTTAATCCTTACTTAGAAAGCAGGAATTGATCTAAATTCTCTGCAGTTAAATGCATGTGTAAAATACAGCTACTATAGTTCAGAGCCAGAAGCCTCTCAGTGGTACATAGTGGGGAGGGTGAGAGATAACAGACAAAGTTGAAGCAGGAGCAGTTCACACTGGATCTAAGAAACTTTTTGCCCATGAGGACAGTGAGGCAATGGAGTAGTTGCTCAGTGCAGCTCCAGTGTTGGAGGGTTTCAAGACCTGGCTGGATCAAGCTCTGGGCAAACTGGTCTGATACTGTGGCATACCCTGCTATAAGCAAGAGCTTAGACTTAGTCTTCTTTTCTGAGGTCCCTTCCAACACTAGTTATGCTATTATCGTCAATCAGGATAATTACTGTGATGCCAGATCCCTCCACCCTTACTCTATAACAAGTTAAGATGAAAACTCAGTGTTAAAAAATTAAGTTGCTGATTTACTGTACGTTGGTTTCCTACCTCCTCATTTAATAGCTTTTCCTCTAGTAAATACACAAGAGTGCTGTGGACAAATTACTATAAGATGCGCTGTAAACTGACTTCCAACTTCTTCAAATGCTGTCTTGCACAGGAGGCTGCTCAAGTGATTTTCTTATTTAGAGTGGAAAAGAGAAAACAAAAGCAAACAAATAACAAAACAAAGCTGTCTTTTCCTACCAATCTGAGAAATTCAGAGAAACCTCTGGGGAATGATACAGTTTTTTTTCCTCACAGTCTTACAAACCTGAAACAAGTGAAATGCAATCCTACACAAATGTCTTTTTTAAGTAACTTCTGGGATGGGCAAGAAGTCATCTCCAGAAGTGCTTTCTTCTCTTTTGTTTACTCTTCTCATGGAGTTTCCAGAAAAGGAAAGGTGCTGTGCTGTGCATAAGCATGGGTTCATAGCTACATCAAGTTTCTTGTTTTAGGGTAATTGTCATATCCCTTAATAAGTGTCAAAGGCATGACACAGCCAAGCACAGGTTTGTTTCCTTCAGCTTTATCTGAATACTGTAGTTTGTCTGTGATATCTCCATAGCCTGGGGAAGAAGGAATGACTTTTTTTTTTTTTTTTTAAATCTTTCATTGGCTTTATGTCAGCCACTGCTCTATCAAAGACAATATAGGACATTAAAGAAAAAAATCTCCAAGAAAACCTTTTTGAGGACACTTTCTTTTGCCCCTTACTTTTTCTTTTTTTTTATTTTTTTTTATTTTTATTTTTATTTTATTTATTTTTGGTGGGTGGTTATCCATTCTTCCAGACCTCTTTTCAAGAAGGCCTAAGATCAAAGTCAGGAACTGCAGTTGAAACTCAGGTTGGAAGACAGTGGGAAGTGCATTAAAGCTTAAAATCAAATTAGAACTTAAAATTAACATTATTGGCTCTTTACTTAGTACTTGTAGAGAAAACACATTTTTCAGAGATACTGCGAGTGTTAAAGTGCTTCAGGGCATACTTACTTGCTGGTGTCAACGTCTGTGGTAAAGATGCACTGAGAAGTTCTGGAAAGAATCTTGGAAAACTTATCTGAGTTTTAATGAATATTCTGTTTGTATTTGGAACACCTTGGCTATCTTACACTTATCCGTAAATTAGCTGAAAATTCATGCTTATCTTCTCTTCTTGAGAAGTATTTCATAAAGGAAAACTTAAAATTAAGCTATCTCTGGAAAGCAGTCTGGATCTTATGCTTTACACTCTATTGAGAACAACGTATAAAATCCACCAAGCAGTTTGTTAATCTACTCAGTGTCAGGAAGCGTCTTTTCAGGGTGTGTTCTTTGGCCTTAACAAATCCTGTAACTCAAACCTTCTTCAACAAGAACAAGCTTTTCCCAAAGAGGCAAAAGAGAACTAACTTCCTCCGGGCTTATCTGTTCCATTTCATTGAGACTGTCATTTTGGGATGGTAGAATGTCCCTTTATGAATTATCTATCCTCCCAAGGTTTTTCCCTCAAAAGACCTAGCAAGAGAGTCACACATAACTATATTGAAACTCAAAGCTTAAAGTTATGTTAACAGAAAGCAAAATAGTCTTGGCAAAATATTTTCATTTATATGAGGTCTGGAAGACTATTGAATTGAGTAATGGCCTCCTTGTGATTGTTTTCTTCTTAGAAACTAATCCATGTTTACTTATACTTTTTCTTAATTGGGAAGCTGAATCTAACTTCTGTGGTGCATTAAGTTATATAATTAAGGTTTGATTAAAGCTTTGGTTTCAGTGTAGGATTCAGCCTGAAGAAACGTAGTCTTCTAATAAAATTCATTGCATTGCTGTCT